>NC_060174.1:42361486-42608986 GCF_021184085.1 Oncorhynchus gorbuscha | reverse complement strand
ATTATTCTATAATGTAGAAAATAGTAAAAAATACATTTAAAAAACCCTTGAATGAGTAGGTGTTCTAAAACTTTTGACCGGTAGTATGTGTGTATGTCTGTGTGTGTGTATGTACAGTTGAAGTCGGGAGTTTACATACACTTACGTTGGAGTCATTAAAACTCGTTTTTTTCAACCACTCCACAAATTTCTTCTTTACAAACTATAGATCTGGCATGTCGGTTAGGACATCCACTTTTGTACATGACTCAAGTAATATTCAACAATTGTTTATAGACAGATTATTTCAATTAGAATTCACAGTATCACAAATCCAGTGGGTCAGAAGTTTACATACACTAAGTTGACTGTGCCTTTTTAAACAGCTTGGAAAATTCCAGAAAATTATGTTATGGCTTTAGAAGCTTCTGATAGGCTAATTGACATCATTTGAGTCAAATGGGTCAATTGAAGGTGTACCTGTGGAAGTCTGGTTCATCCTTGGGAGCAATTTTCAAATGCCTGAAGGTACCATGTTGAGCATGGCGCTTGTAATGCCAGGGTAGTGGGTTCGATCCCCGGGACCACCCATACTTAGAATGTATGCACACACATGACTGTAAGTCGCTTTGGATAAAAGCGTCTGCTAAATGGCATATTATTATTATTATTATATTAATCTGTACAAACAATAGTACGCAAGTATAAACACCATGGGACCACGCAGCCGTCATACCGCTCAGGAAGGAGACGCCACTGCTCCAAAACAGCCATAAAATAGCCAGACTACGGTGTGCAACTGCAGATGGGGACAAATATGGTACTTTTTGGAGAAATGTCTTCTGGTCTGATGAAACAAAAATAGAACTGTTTGGCCATAATGACCATTGTTATGTTTGGGGGATAAGGGGGGAGGCTTGCAAGCCAAAGAACACCATCCCAACCGTGAAGCACAGGGGTGGCAGCATCATGTTGTGGGGGTGCTTTGCTGCAGGAGGGACTGGTGCACTTCACACAGTCGATGGCATCATGAAGAGGGAAAATGACGTGGTTATATTGAAGCAACATCTCATGACATCAGTCAGGAAGTTGAAGCTTGGTCGCAAATGCGTCTTCCAAATGAACAATGACTTCAAGCACTTCCCAAGTTGTGGCAAAAATGGCCTAAGGACAACAAAGTCAAGGTATTGGAGTGGCAGTCACAAAGCCCTGACCTCAATCCTATAGAAAAATTGTGGGCAGAACTGAAAAAGCGTGTGCGAGCAAGGAGGCCTACAAACCTGACTCAGTTACACCAGTTCTGTCAGGAGGAATGGGCCAAAATTCACCCAACTTATTGTGGGAAGCTTGTGAAAGGCTACCCGAAACGTTTGACCCAAGTTAAATAATTTCAAGGCAATGCTACCAAATACTAATTGAGTGTATGTAAACTTCTGACCCACTGGGAATGTGATGAAAGAAATAAAATATTAAATAAGTAATTCTCTCTAGTATTATTCTGACATTTCACATTCTTAAAATAAAGTGGTGATCTTAGGATCTAACCTGGCCTAACCTGACCTAAGGCAGGGAATTTTTACTTGGATTAAATTTCAAGAATTGTGAAAAACTGAGTATACATTTATTTGGAAAGGTATGTGAAAACTTCAGACTTCGTGTGTGTGTGTGTGGCTGGCTGGCTGGCTGGCTGACTTTTCAACAACAAAAATTACTATATTGCCTGCATTTATTCCAGACACATATTTAGATGAACAAAGGCTAACTCCCGTATATTGTTCAACTTTTGTGAGGAGCAAATCTTTTCTCTCCCAACACTTATGCCACAACATTTGTACAATCAAAAATAAACTATCTACGTTTGTCATTTTATTTTCTATTGATCTGTCGCTCGGTAAAAATGCCTGGGCGAGAATAAATAATAATAAAGTAATTGCCGCCCATTTGTTTACAGACCGAAGCACTAGCCTTTAGTTGTTTAGATCACAGAGTGCTTCACACTGTTTGAGTGAAAGAGATGTGTGCTGTCAGCTGACAATTACATTTTTCCAATCACCGATAATTACAAAAATACTTGTCAATTGTATTTGGAAAGTACTCCATATCCGTTACGATACTCGTTTTGTCCGAGTACTCAGCACACCCCAAATAGAGAGGCTCAAAAATATAATTCAGAACGGCAATGAAACTGCAGGATATGAAGGTAAAGTGAATTGGTATATCAGTGTATAAGTACTGTTTTTCCTCACTCAGGGTTGGAGAGGGATAAGTTTGACAACAAGACGGTGTCCTTTGAGGAGCACATCACGTCGGAACACAACATGTGGCACTATCTGTACTTCCTGGTTCTGGTGAGGGTGAAGGACCCCACAGAGTACACCGGCCCAGAAAGCTACGTGGCCCAGATGATCAAGGTGGGTAGTTGGTGAGCTACCTCTTCCATGATCTACACAGGTCTTCACCTCAACACTCCTGTGTTGCATGATAGAACGGTGTGTCTATTTTAGCACCAAGGTACTGGTGATGCAATGATGAGTCAGGATTTTATATTTGAACCTCATCTGTGTTGAATGTGAAAACAGTGTTGGATCGTTGAATTCGGACTCCTTGCTGTCACTGCCATTTGAAAGGTATTGGCTGTTTTTACATGTGTACTATGTCTACACACACTCGCACAAACACACAGTTTGTCCTTTAAATGTATGCAGTCGCCGTAGCATCTCGAGGTGTCCTCAGCAGCCAGAGGCAGTGAAAAATCTTCCGACGTGCCCTTGAGCAAGGTACTTAACCCTGAATGCTCCTGTAAGTTGCTCTGGATAAGAGTGCCTGCTAAATGACTAAAATGATAAATGTGTTCCGGTCTGACTGTGAATCATCAGCCTCTGCAGCAGACTCAACCCCCCCCCCCAAAAAATAGAGCAAAAAACACCACAAAACATGACTGAGCCCAGCATCACAACCTCCCTCTCTTCCTTTCCCTTTTTCTTAATCTTGGTTATAATGCTACAGTGCACTTCTCATAAACTAGGGACTTCCACTCTGATCTTTCTCCCTCCTGGGGTTTTGCTACTGACATTTGGTAAGGGTGGCAACGTGCCACAACCTGTCTGGGAGAAAAAGCAATTCATAGGAGACATAAATGCATGAGCTGTTATGATGCACTTCTAATGCATTGTTAAGCGTTGCATACCCATGTCTTAAACCCCTTATAATCATCTCATAATGATCCTGACTAATACCAGCAAGTTTCAATACTTCAACAGATTGAAACATCACAAACAACAGATGCATAACATATTATTTGTCTTGTTATAAGACATTACTAAATCTCATACATGATTATAACATGTTATAAAGCATTATTGCTGGATGCTTTAAATAAAGCTTTATCAGAAGGGGGTTTAGTTTGGTTGCCAAGAGGTTAATGTGTTCAAACATCAATGCAGTGGGTTCAAACAACTATTTGCATAACAAATAGTTGACGACTGAATGTAATTAACACGTTTTAAAGAAGTGATTGCCAGTCAGGCTGAGGTACTGGTGCATGGTGACGTCATGGTGAGTCAGGAGTTGTAGATGTACTTCTCTTTAGATGTTGGCCCTATAAACACTGCGATTGGCAGAAAGCAACCTGGATGTATAGACAATAGTCAGTCCCAGATCTGTATCTCTTCTGAACAATATAAGATCAAGGTCTGTGTACGTTCAGCTCTGAGAAATATTTAGTCTATCCTGTTGACATGTCATTAGTTGCTGTATTAGACAGCACTAAAGTGCATTGCGCACCTCAGGCTGTGTCCTCTGCAGTCTGCTTTAGGTGAACACGCACACCGCAGTCCTTACTCCGTCTGAGGGGTGGACTAGCTAATTAACGCAGTCTTTCCACCGCTCTCCCTCACTGTTTGTACCCAGTGCACTGACACCTGAGAAGAGTATCACATATGCACGTACGCATGCACACACACAAACACAAAACACAGTTTCCAAGACTCTGAGAATGAGTGTGTCCGCCTGGTAAATACAGAATTACAGTGCATTCGTAGTGTTCAGACCCCTTGACTTTTGTCCACATTTTGTCACAGTCTTATTCTAAAATGGATTAGTTTATGTATTTTCCCCTCACTCTACACACAATGCCACATAATGACAAAGCAAAAACAGGTTTTTAGAAATGTTTGCAAATGTATTAAACATTTTAAAGACTGATAACATTTACATTATTACATTACAGTATTCAGACCCTTTACTCAGTACTTTGTTGAAGCACCTTTGGCAGCGATTATAGCCTCGAGTCTTCTTGGGTATGACGCCACACACTTCGCACACCTGTATTTTGGGAGTTTCTCCACTTCTTCTCTGCAGATCCTCTCAAGCTCTGTCAGGTTGGATGGGAGTGTTGCTGCACCGCTATTTTCAGGTCTCTCCAGAGATGTTCGATTGTGTTTAGGTCCGGGCTCTGGTTGAGCTTAAGGACATTCACAGACTTGTCCTGAAGCCTCTCCTGCGTTGTCTTTGCTGTATGCTTAGGGCCATTATCCTGTTGGAAGGTGAGCCGTCGCCCCAGTCTAAGGTCCTGAGCGCTCTGTAGCAGGTTTTCATCAAGAATCTCTCTGTACTTTGCTCTGGTCATCTTTCCCTCAATCCTGACTAGTCTCCCAGTCCCTGCCGCTGAAAAACATTCCTCCAGACGTGACACTTTACGTTTAGGCCAAAGAGTTTAATCTTGGTTTCATGGACCAGATAATTTTGCTTCTTATGATCTAAGAGTCCTTCAGGTGCCTTTTGGCAAACTCAAAGCGGACTGTCATGTGCCTTTTACTGAGGAGTGGCTTCCGTCTGGCCACTATCATTCTGGAAGGTTCTCCCATCACCACAGAGGAATACTGGAGCTCTGTTAGAGTGACCGTCGGGATTCTTGGTCACCTCCTTGACCAAGGCCCTTTTCCCCCAATTGCTAAGTTTGGCTGGGCGGACAGCTTCAGGGAGATTCTTGGTGGTTCCAAACTTCTTTCATTTAAGAATGATGGAGGCCACTGTGTTCTTGGGGACCTTCAATGATGCATACATTTTTTGTAACCCTTCCCCAGATCTGTGCCTCGGCACAATCCTGTCTCGGAGCGCTGCAGACAATTCCTTCGACCTCATGGCTTGGTTTTTGCTCTGACATGCACTGTCAACTTGGGGACCTTGTATAGAGAGGTGTTTGCCTTTCCAAATCATGTCCAATCAATTCAATTTACCACAGATGGACTCCAAGTTGTAGAAATATAAATGGATGACCAATGGAAACCGGATGCACCTGAGCTCAATTTCGAGTGTCATAACAATGGGTCTCAATACTTATGTAGTAAAGGTATTTCTGTTTTTGAAGAAAAAAAATGTTTTCGCTTTGTCGTAATGGGGTGTTGTGTGTAGATTGATGGGGGGAAATAATTGTCAATTTTAGAATAAGGCTGTAACATAACAAATGTTGAATTAAGGGAAGGGGTCTGAATACTCCCCGACTGCACTGTAAACGGCCCTGAGCAAAAGTTCAAAAAATTGTGTGTGTGTTTTATGACACCAAGCACAGAGCCTTCGGAAGTATTCATACCCCTTGATTTAATCCACATTTTGTTGTTACATCCTGAATTCAAAATTGATTCAATAAAATAAAAAATCTCACCCATCTACACACAATGCCTGATAATGACAAAGTGAAAACATGTTTTTAGAAAATGTAGCTAATTTATTGAAAATTAAATACAGAAATATCTCATTTACATAATTGTTCACACCCCTGAGTGAGTACTTTTGGAAGCACCTTTGGCAGCGATTACAGCTGTGAGTGTTTCTGGGTAAGTCTCAAAGCTTTCCACACCTGGATTGTGCAACATTTGCCCATTTTATTATTTTAAAAATTCTTCAAGCTCTGTCAAATTGGCTGTTGATCATTTCTAGACAACCATTTTCAGGGAGATTTTCAAGTAGGTTTAAGTTACAACTGTAACTTAGCCACTCAGGAACAGCCACGGTCTTCTTAGTAAACAACTTCAGTGTAGACATGTGTTTTAGGTTATTGTCATGCTGGAAGGTCAATTCCTCTCCCAGTGTGGAAAGCAGACTGAACCAGGTTTTCCCCTAGGATTTTGCTTGTTCTTCGTTCCATTCTCTTTTTTATCCTGAACAACTCCCCCGTCCTTAACGATTACTAGCATACCCATGACATAATGCAGCCACCACTATGCTTGAAAATATGGAGAGTGGTAATCAGTAATGTGTTTTATTGGATTTTCCCCAAACATAACGCTTTGTATTAAGGACAAAAAGTTAGTTGCTTAGCCACCTTTTTTGCAGTATTACTTTTAGTGCCTTGTTGCAAACAGGATGCATGTTTTTGAATATGTTTTATTCTGTACAGCAGTGGTCACCAACCGGTCAATCTTCAAGGCATTCCTTGTCAATCACCAACATTTCTGTAGAAAAGCCAAAGATAAAGGCTTGTGCTTTTTTTGTGTGTTGCGCTGTTGGTGGTAGCTGCATTTGATTTCAAAGTCCTGCGCACCGGGTAGGCAGTGTTCCCATTTGTAACTATTTAATTTGTCTGAAAAGACACTCTCCGCTTACCCAGCGACCAGGAGGTCAATGGCTAAATCTAGTGGGCCTACTGTGCTAGCCAATCGAATAGCTCAAATCACAGTGCCTACAAGTTTGATACTAGCCTATGTTAGATTTCATAACTTTTAAAACCATGACCAGAGAGACTGTCAAATAATACAGCAAGGAGCTGATGTTTTTATGAATGAGTTAATGTTAAATTTTTAATTCAGCACTGTCCAAACTGTTTTTATTCAACACTATTACAAAACATAAAAATGCCTACTCCCACTTGCGCTGCAGTGAATGAGTAGCCCTGTGTTTTTATTATTATTAGCAGCTCATCGTGTCTTTTGAGGAATATTTCACTTTCACTGGTCATAGGAACAACAATTTGTGCTTGAGGCAGATGCGGTGTGGCTCGAGGTTCACCATCAGACGGAAGACTGCGTCCCCTGTCTCTGGTCAGTCTCATACGAGGAAAGGAAGGAGAGAGCAGAGAGGCTGACCCTTTGCTGCTCCCTCCCTCCGCTGAGACTAATGCCAGGTTCAGGACAACTGGAAACTCAGACATTTCCGACTTCAGTGCGTTCAAGACACCTGTGAACTCTGGGGGGAAAAATTAGATCCGACTGGGAAAAATTGTTTTGAAGGGTCATCCAATTCGGAATTCCAAGTCTTAAACCTGGGCATCTTTCTAGAGCCCCGACTTTCCGACCTTAACATCGCTGACATCGTGATTTTACTTCATTTGTTTTACCTCTGGAGATTGCATGGCTGTGTGCTCGATTTTATACACCTGTCAGCAACGAGCGTGACTGAAATAGTAGAATCCAATCATTTGAGGTGGTGTCCACATGTAGTTTAGCATCAGTCCAGTGAAGTAAAAAGGGAATTATTTCTATTTATACTCAGCTGTGCCTCGCAAGTGCTACACCAACTGATCTATTTTATCAAAGATTGAGTATTGAAATATAATATGGTCTGAGAAGAATGATATTGACAGCCGGACATATTGCCAATATTCTGCGATAATGTACTAGGCCTGCCTACTGCACAAACCTCATTCCTACATTACCGTTTTATTAAGTTAGTGTTACATTTTCTAAGTCATGTTTTAAAACAAATCTGAGCGGTAGATCTCTGCTTGCTTTTTGACTGTGAAAGTGATCTTTACTCAGAAAAGGTTGGTGACTGCTATTCAGGCTTCCTCTTTTTCACTCTTGTCAATTAGGTTATATTGTGGAGTAACTACAGTCCGTCCTCAGTTTTCTCCTATCACAGCCATTAAACTCTGTAACTGTTTCAAAGTCACCATTGGCCTCATGGTGAAATCCCTGAGCGGTTTCCTTGCTCTCCGGTAACTGAGTTAGGAACAACGGCTGTAACTTTGTAGTGACTGGGTGTATTGATACACCATCTAAAGTGTAATTAATAACTTCACTGTGCTCCATGATATTCAATGTCTGCTTTTTATTTTTACCCATATACCAATAGGTACCCTTCTTTGCGAGGCATTGGAAAACCGCTCTGGTTTTTGTGAATTGAATCTGTGTTTGAAATTCACTGACTCGACTGAGGGACCTTACAGATAATTGTATGTGTGGGGTACAGAGATGAGGTTGTCATAAAACAATTATGTTAAACACTATTATTGCACACCGAGTAAGTCCATGCAACTTATGTGACTTGTTAAGCACACTTTTACTCCTGAACTTTTTTAGGCTTGCCATAACAAATGGGATGAATACTTCAACTTTTGATTTTGTATTAATTTGTAAAAATAAAAATAAATAAAACAACTTTTGCTGTATTGTGTGTAGGCCAGTGACAACATTTTTCTATTTAATACAATGTCAAGGGATGTGACTACTTTCTGAAGGCACTGCAGCCACAGCTCTGTTACATAACCTATCTCAAGTGGCCTGCTAATAGCTCAGCCCTGCCTGGCACGTGTTCTCCTGTCCCGCTCGCTCACTCTCTCACACACGCATTATCACGCCACGAGTCAATTATTCCTTAGCAACGTGGCCGTCACTTGTCGGTTGTCGGCGGCAACAGGAGAGGGGGAGACTGCTGTGAGGAGCCTCTGAACTCGTGATCTATAGAGAGGCCAAAGGTCAAAATGTCCTGGTGGGGGGCACACACGTGCGTACACACACACCGCACAGTCTCTCTTACACACACACACACACACACACACACACACACACACACACACACACACACACACACACACACACACACACACACACACACACACACACACACACACACACACACACACACACACACACACACACACACACACACACTCCTCTCTTTGTGTCTATGTTAACCCAGGTGAGTCAAGCAGAAGGCAGCACATCCTGTTGTACAGTCTCCAGCAGAGATGCGTGTATTGAACAACGTTGGTGCTCTTTCTCAAGACGCTGGATAACACAATCACGTGCTGCTTGGTTTTCTACCGTTGTAGAGTTTGATACCAGTGTAGTGTACTACAGGCCACTTGGGTTGGTTATGGAAGTGGATGGGTCATGTGATGTAAAATGTGCACACGTGCACTAGGGGTGTGACCGTTAAAAGAAATGTCAAAGTGTGAATTACTTTTTTCTCCACAATTTTAATAGCAATGCAGTCATCACAAAACTACCTGGTCCTGGTAATCATCATAAAGGGTCAAATTCAAATGAAACAAATACCTAATGCATCAATGCTGTAACTTTAGTAGGAGGAGCTACTTCATTAACTGGCCCTGTAATGTACGAGTGCGAGGGAAGCAGAGCAGCAGCTCAAGCAGCGAGCCCGGGAGGGGCCATGGGGTGTGCGTTTGAGTGAGGAGGGGGATATGGCAACCAAGTCGACTCGCTCTGGTAGATTAACTAGTTATCATCTCATCTGATTACCTCGTATCTGTCTTGACTGACCGAGAGAAGAGAGAAGCTAGTTAAGCTAGCTAACGTTAGGATAATTGAGTCTACGGTACTTTAGATTTTCATCTTCCATTGATTAGCCTAGATATCTCTTAATATCTTGCCACATGGAGGCTCGAGCTCTGACTGTAGTCTAGTGCCAGTTTGATAACTTGTGATTGGATGACAATAACAAGCTACATGCGCCACTTTCTCTTGAAAAGCCGGAGTAGCAGCAGCATAAATAATAAAAAGTTATCTTTCTCTCTGCAGTAAGCTCAATGTAGACCATCTGCATTGTGAATTCGAGTGGAATTATTATTTTTTTTTCATGGAAAACCAATACAAAAATGTATGTTTAAACAGTACGAGAATGTTTCCATTTGTCACATCCATAGCGTGTACGCTAGGGGTGGTGCTATGTCAGAGAGTGACTAGCCAAATAAGCAAGGGCCATGAGGACACTTGACCTGACTATACTTCAAACATACTCTGGAGTTTAGTCATGGATCATTAACTTGTCATCCCTTTGAGCAGGTTTTACAGGTCTTAAGAGTGTGCCTCTCACACACTCATACAGTCTCTCTCGTTCTGTTTTTCTCTCTGTGTTACAGCAGTGTAGATTGCTCCGCTAGACTTCAGGCACAAAAATGTAAACCTAAAATGGTTATTCCCCTAGTCACTATCATGCTGAGTCGTCTCCTTTGTCCATGTTCTGTTGTGTGCCTGGTGAAAAGCTTCACAGCAATAATGCAACAGGCAACCACTGGAGAGCCACTGAGTGATGCAGTCTGTAGTATGAGACTTAGTGAGGTGACAGAATGGTTCAGTGAAGAAGTACTGAACCCCTGACTCAACGTTGTGCTGTTATTGTTTTGGCAGGCGATTGTGCCTTAGTGAATGTTTAAACTGTGGGGTTATTTTGGGAAAGACTTGTTACGTCAGATGTTGGCTGTGATTGTTTATACTAGTCCATACACACAGCTCAAATGTTAGTCTGGGGGCTGTTAATTTTTTGGAAATGTTAGATTACATTTACTCATGCTATTCTAGATTACTCACGTCATGTTTAAGTTAAACAGATGCAGACAATACGTCACACTCTATTTCAGTGATGAGGAGGGAAGTGTAACGTATCTTTTTATCATTATTGAGGTCTGGGCTATGTTAGTCATTAGATGACTAGACCAGTGGTTCCCAACCTTCTTCGCTTACTGTACCACCAACTGAATTTTGCTCTGCCTGGAGTACCCCTGGTTGGGAACCACTGGACTAGACTACACACCAAAGTCAATTCCACTTCAAACCCCATTACAAATTTGAGTTCAAAATAATCTCCCATCATACATGGTTTTCCACAAAGTCTGAGGCTAAGATGGTATCCACTCAATATGAATAATTAGATAAACAAAGTAGCATAGTTTGCTAGTGATACATGTGTAAGGATGCAGTCGATGATCAACAGTCCCATTAAGACCATTGTACATCTAAGTTGTAAATATTAGTCAGTGTGAGTGGGTACACACCTCCTCCCCTGTAGGCCGTCTCGTCGTTGTTGGTAATCAAGCCTACCACTGTTGTGTGGCAAACTTGATGATTGAGTTGGAGCGTGCGTGGCCACGCAGTCGTGGGTGAACAGGGAGTTAACACCCTTGTGGGGCCCCCCGTGTTGAGTCAGCGGGGAGGAGTTGTTGCCTACCCTCACCACCTGGGGGGCCCCCAGAAGTCCAGTACCCTGCACACCACCCAGGGTCTGCTTGGAAGCTTTACTATGGTGTTGAATGCCCGTCGATGAACAGTGGCCTAGGGTGTCAGGTAGGGTGGAGGTGATATGGTCCTTGAAGTTTTACATACACCTTAGCAAAATACATCTGAACTCAGTTTTTCACAATTCCTGACATTTAATCCTAGTAAAAATTCCTTTCTTAGGTCAGTTAGGATCACCACTTTATTTTAAGAATGTGTGGAAATGTCAGAGTAATAATAGAGAGAATTTTTTTTTTTTTTTTTTATTTCACCTTTATTTAACCAGGTAGGCTAGTTGAGAACAAGTTCTCATTTGCAAGGGCGACCTGGCCAAGATGCATAGCAGTGTGAACAGACAACACAGAGTTTGGAGTAAACTATTAAATGTCAATCACCAACACAGTAGAAAAAGGGGGAGACTGCATATACAATGTGTGCAAAAGGCATGTCAGGTAGGGGCAATAATTACAATATTGCAGATTAACACTGGAGTGATAAAAGATCAGATGATCATGTACAGGTAGCGATATTGGTGTGAGCTTTCTGGGCAGAAAAGTAAATAAATAAAAACTGTAGGGGATGAGGTAGGTGAAAATGCCTGGGCTGTTTACCAATAGATTATGTACAGCTGCAGCGGGATCGGTTAGTCTGCCTCTGACTGGGCTGGATTTCATCTTAGTCCGTGATTGACTGAGACCCTGCCACATGCCTCTTGTGTCTGAGCCATTGAATTGAGATTCCACTTTGTCTCTGTACTGACGCTTAGCTTGTTTGATAGCCTTACGGAGGGAATAGCTGCACTGTTTGTATTCAGTCATCAGTTGCCAGACACCTTGCCCTGATTAAAAGCAGTGGTTGTTTCAGTGACCAGTGAACTGAGATGCTGCCATCAATACCTAGTTTCTGGTTAGATGACCTGATCGTTGCTGGGAACGACATGCACGTTTAATGAATCGCACATTTCTTTCGAATCAGCATTCGTCAATATTCCCATCTGACGTTTGCATACACGAAACATGTAGTCCATTTGGAAGCAGTCTTAAGTGTTCAGCTTGGTCTGACCAGCGTTGGACAACCTTCAGCGTGGGAGCCTCTTGTTTTAATTTCTGCCTGTAGGCAGGGACAGCAAAATGGACACTTTTTCAGTTCAGCTTTTCCTAAGGGGGCAGGGGGGCTCCAATAGGGCCTTTATGCGTCGCGGAAGTTAGAGTAACAGTGATCCAAGGTTTTACCACCCCTGGTTGCGCAATCGATATGCTGATAAAATTTGGGAGTCTTGTTTTCAGATTGGCTTTGTTAAAATCCCCAGCTACAATGAATGCAGCCTCCGGATAAATGTTTTCCAGTTTGCAAAGAGTTAAATAAAGTTCGTTCAGAGCCATCGATGTGTCTGCTTGGGGGGGATATATACGGCTGTGATTATAATCGAAGAGAATTCTCTTGGAAGATAATGCGGTCTACATTTGATTGTGAGGAATTCTAAATCAGGTGAACAGAAGGATTTGAAATCACACCATGTCCCGTTAGTCATGAGGCATACGCCCCCTCCACTCTTCTTACCAGAGGATCGGCGCGATGCGTGGAGAAATAGTTACCGCCCTGGATAGCGTTTTCCCAGTAAGCCATGTCTTAAAGCAGAGAACGTTGCAGTCTCTGATATCCCTCTGGAATGCCACCCTTGCTCGGACATTTCATCAACCTTGTTGTCAAAGAGACTGGACATTGGCAAGAAGAATACCCCGATGTGCAGTCTGACCAGAAACCGCCGCGTTTAGTCGTTTTTGCATGCGATCCATTCCGTTGTCCTGTTTTGGCAGAACACAGGATGGCATCGCGGAAAACATATTCTTGGTTACTGATGGTTTCAGCTGATCTTATATTCAGTAGTTCTTCTACTGTATGTAATGAAACCAAAGATGACCTGGGGTACAAACACGTAAAAAAACAAAAAACTGCATAGTTTCCTAGAACGCGACAGCGAGGCGGCCATCTCAGTCTGCGCCGGAAGTACATGATCTCCCATCATACATGGTTTTCCACAAAGTCTGAGGCTAAGATGGTATCCACTCACTATGAATAATTAGATATACTAGCCTACTTGTGTGTTATCAACAGTCCCATTAAGACCATTGTACATCTAAGTTGTAAATATTAGGGGTACACAGTTGAAGTCGGACGTTTACATACACCTTAGCAAAATACATCTGAACTCAGTTTTTCACAATTCCTGACATTTAATCCTAGTAAAAATTCCCTTTCTTAGGTCAGTTAGGATCACCACTTTATTTTAAGAATGTGAAATGTCAGAGTAATAATAGAGAGAATTTTTTTTTTTTTTTTTTCATTTCACCTTTATTTAACCAGGTAGGCTAGTTGAGAACAAGTTCTCATTTGCAACTGCGACCTGGCCAAGATAAAGCATAGCAGTGTGAACAGACAACACAGAGTTACACATGGAGTAAACTATTAAAAAGTCAATAACACAGTAGAAAAGGGGGAGTCTATATACAATGTGTGCAAAAGGCATGAGGAGGTAGGGGAATAATTACAATATTGCAGATTAACACTGGAGTGATAAATGATCAGATGATCATGTACAGGTAGCGATATTGGTGTGCAAAAGAGCAGAAAAGTAAATAAATAAAAACTGTGGGGATGAGGTAGGTGAAAATGGGTGGGCTATTTACCAATAGACTATGTACAGCTGCAGCGATCGGTTAGCTGCTCAGATAGCTGATGTTTGAAGTTGGTGAGGGAGATAAAAGTCTCCAACTTCAGCGATTTTTGCAATTCGTTCCAGTCACAGGCAGCAGAGTACTGGAACGAAAAGGCGGCCGAATGAGGTGTTGTCTTTAGGGATGATCAGTGAGATACACCTGCTGGAGCGCGTGCTACGGATGGGTGTTGCCATCGTGACCAGTGAACTGAGATGAGGCGGAGCTTTACCTAGCATGGCCTTGTAGATGACCTGGAGCCAGTGGGTCTGACGAAAAGAATGATTTATTTAATATTTTATTTCTTTCATCACATTCCCAGTGGTTCAGGAGTTTGCATACACTCAATTAGTATTTGGTAGCATTGCCTTTAAATAGTTTAACTTGGGTCAAACGTTTCGGGTAACCTTCCACAAGCTTCCCACAATAAGTTGGGTGAATTTTCCTCCTGACAGAGCTGGTGTAACTGAGTCAGGTTTCTAAGCTTCCTTGCTTGCACACACTTTTTCAGTTCTGCCCACAATTTTTCTATAGGATTGAGGTCAGGGCTTTGTGATGGCCACTCCAATACCTTGACTTTTGTTGTCCTTAAGCCATTTTCCACAACTTTGGAAGCATGCTTGGGGTTATTGTCCATTTGGAAGACCCATTTGCAACCAAGCTTTAACTTCCTGACTGATGTCTTGACATGTTGCTTCAATATAGTTCAATATAGTTCCTCGTGCAGCAAAGCACCCCCACAACATGATGCTGTCACCCCCGTGCTTCACGGTTGAGATGGTGTTCTTCCGCTTGCAAGCCTCCCCCTTTTTCCTACAAACATAACGAAGGTCATTATGGCCAAATAGTTCCCATTTTTGTTTCATCAGACCAGAGGACATTTCTCCAAAAAGTACCATATTTGTCCCCATGTGCAGTTGCAAACTGTAGTCTGTTTTTTTATGGCGGTTTTGGAGCAGTGGCGTCTTCCTTGCTGAGTGGCCTTTCAGGTTATGTCGATATAGTACTCATTCTACTGTGGATATAGATACTTTTGTACCCGTTTCCCCCAGCATCTTCACAGGGTCCTTTACTGTTGTTCTGGGATTGATTTGCACTTTTCACATCAAAGTACATTCAACTCTAGGAGACAGAATGCGTCTCTTTCCTGAGCGGTATGATGGCTGCATGGTCCCATGGTGTTCATACTTACATTTACATTTAAGTCATTTAGCAGACGCTCTTATCCAGAGCTACTTGCGTGCTATTGTTTGTACAGATGAACGTGGTACCTTCAGGCGTTTGGAAATTGCTCCCAAGGATGAACCAGACTTGTGTAGGTCTACAATTTATTTTCTGAGGTCTTGGCTGATTTCTTTAGATTTTTCCATGATGTCAAGCAAAGAGGCACTGAGTTTGAAGGTAATCCTTGAAGTACATCCACAGGTAGACCTCCAATTGACTCAAATTATGTCAATTAGCCTATCAGAAGCTTCTAAAGCCATGACATAATTTTCTGGAATTGTCCAAGCTGTTTAAAGGCACAGTCAACTTAGTATATGTAAACTTCTGACCCACTGGAATTTTGATACAGTGAATTATAAGTGAAATAATCTGTCTGTAAATGAAATGTTTGGAAAAATTACTTGTCGTGCACAAAGTAGATGTCCTAACCGACTTGCCAAAGCTATAGTTTGTTGACAAGAAATTTGTGTAGTGGTTGAAAACCGAGTTTTAATGACTCCAACCTAAGTGTATGTAAATTCCGACTCCAACTGTATATACGGTGGTGGTGCCACTAAAAATTTTGAGATTTTGCTGCGGGACTTAGAGGTAATTTGTGGTTTAGTATCGTTCCCTACGTCACTACTTCATTGTTCTAAACCAGCGCAAGGGTGAATTAGAACACTGATTATGCTTTTCGGTGCCAAGGCTCTGACAATGAATGGGCGACATAAACCTAAATAGAAACTGATAATTGTGCACATCTTAAGTATTACTTCCTATAACTGTTGTTGCACTAAGGTTTTTATTCTAAGAGAAACTTAGACTACAATTAGGGTGTGGAAATATTAGGATTATTTTTGCCCTTACTGTAGTACTGTAGCCTACTCCCAACTGGTCACGTACAGTGCCAAATACAACAGGTTTAGACCTTACAGTGAAATGCTTACTTACAGGCTCTAACCAAGAGTGCGGAGAAGAGAAATAAAGTATGTGTGTGTGTGTAGGTAAGTAAAGAAATAAAACAGTAAAAAGACATTTGAAAATAACAGTAGGAAGGCTATATACAGACACCGGTTAGTCAGGATTATTGAGGTAGTATGTACATGTGGGTATGGTTAAAGTGACAATGCATAACCCTTATGCACCACTGCACTTTGTATACCAGGGTTGGCTGGCCTTCTCTAGTCCCTCTAGGTTCAGGCACTGGTATACCTTTATTTACTCTTTTTTATTTGGGGTTTACTACCTTTTTATTTGGGCATTTTTATTGTTCAGAAATGTGGTGGGTACTCTCTTCGTTCGCTGGACTTGACCCTGCTAACTGTTCCAAATGTCCAAACTGGATTTGGTAAAAGGGCTTTTATGTACTCTGCGCCATCGTCTTGGAACGCCTAACAAAAGAATTTTTAAACTGGAAGAACTTGCCCCGATTGGTATTTTTAAATCACTGATTAATGATCTTGAGACTGATTCTCTGACCTGTCAATGTTTTTAATTAGCTGTTTTTGATTTTGTTATACTCTTATGAATTCTATGGGTTTTACTAGATTACTTGTAGTTTTTCATGTTTGTCTGTAATTTTTGTAATGACTTGGTGCTGCCTATCTTGGCCAGGACGCTCCTGAAAAAAGAGATTTTAAATCTCAATGAGCCCTTCCTGGTTAAATAAAGGATAAATATATATTTTTTTAAATGATGAACAGAGAGTAGTAGTAGCGTAAAAAGAGGGGTTGGCAGGTGGTGGGACACAATGCAGATAGCCCGGTTAGCCAATGTGCGGGAGCACTGGTTGGTCAGGCCAATTGAGGTAGTATGTACATGAATGTATAGTTAGTGACAATGCATATTAGAGGTCGACCGATTAATCGGAATTGCCGATTTAATTAGGGCTGATTTCAAGTTTTCATAACATTCGGAAATCTGTATTTTTGAACACCGATTTGGCTTTTTTATTTTTTATTTTTTTTACACCTTTATTTAATATTTTTAACTAGGCAAGTCGGTTAAGAACATACTCTTATTTTGAATGACGGCCTAGGAATGGTGGGTTAACTGCCTCGTTCAGGGGCAGAACGACAGATTTAATCTTGGCAGCTCGGTGGATTCAATCTTGCAACCTTACAGTTAACTAGTCCAACGCTCTAACCACCTGTCTCTCGTTGCACTCCATGAGGAAGACTGCCTGTTATGTGAATGCAGTAAGCCAAGGTAAGTTGCTAGCTAGCATTAAACTTATCTTAGAAAACACAATCGATCAATCATAATCACTAGTTAACTACACATGGTTGATGATATTACTAGTTTATCTAGCGTGTCCTGCGTTGCATATAATTGATGCGGTGCGTATCATTGTTCCAATGTGTACCTAACCATGAACATCAATGCCTTTCTTAAAATCAATACACAGAAGTATATATTTTTAAACCTGCATATTTAGCTAAAAGAAATCCCAGGTTAGCAGGCAATATTAACCAGGTGAATTTGTCACTTCTCTTGCGTTCATTGCACACAGAGTCTGTGTATATGCAACAGTTTGGGCCGCCTAATTTGCCAGAATTTTACGTAATTATGACATAACATTGAATGTTGTGCAATGTAACAGGAATATTTAGACTAATGGATGCCACCCCTTAGATGAAATACAGAACGGTTCCGTATTTCACTGAAGAATAAACGTCTTGTTTTCAAGATGATAGTTTCCGGATTCGACCATATTAATGATCTAAGGCTCGTATTTATGTGTGTTATTATGTTATAACTAAGTCTATGATTTGATAGAGCAGTCTGACTGAGTGGTGGTAGGCAGCAGCAGGCACGTAAGCATTCATTCAAACAGCACTTTTGTGCGTCAAGCATTGCACTGTTTATGACTTCAAGCCAATCAACTCCCGAGATTAGGCTCGTGTAGCCGATGTGAACTGGCTAGCTAGTTAGCGGGGTGCGCTCTAACAGCGTTTCAAATGTCACTCGCTCTGAGACTTGGAGTTGTTGTTCCCCTTGCTCTGCATGTGTAACGCTGCTTCGGGGGTGGCTGTTGTTGTTTTCCTGGTTCGAGCCCAAGGAGAAGCGAGGAGAGGGATGGAAGCTATACTGTTACACTGGCAATACTAAAGTGCCTATAAGAACATCCAATAGTCAAAGGTTAATGAAATACAAATGGTATAGAGGGAAATAGTCCTATAATTCCTATAATAACTACAACCTAAAACTTCTTACCTGGGAATATTGAAGACTCATGTTAGAAGGAACCACCAGCTTTCATATGTTCTCATGTTCTGAGCAAGGAACTTAAACGTTAGCTTTCTTACATGGCACATATTGCACTTTTACTTTCTTCTACAACACTTTGTTTTTTGCATTATTTAAACCAAATTGAACATGTTTCATTATTTATTTGAGGCTAAATTGATTTGATTGATGTATTATATTAACTTAATACTGAATGAACACTTATTTTGTTGTAATTGTCATTATTACAAATAAATAAATAAAAATTGTCCGATTAATCGGTATCGGCTTTTGGGGTCCTCCAATAATCTGTATCGACGTTGAAAAATCATAATCGGTCGACCTCTAATGCATATAAGATAAACAGAGTAGCAGCAGCATAAAAGAGGGGTCGGGGGGGCACACAATGCAAATAATCCGGGTAACCATTTGGTTACCTGTTCAGGAGTCTTATGGCTTGGGGGCAAAAACTGTTGAGAATCCTTTTTGTCCTAGACTTGGCACTCCGTTACCGCTTGCCATGCGGTAGTAGAGAGAACATGACCGGGGTGGCTGGGGTCTTTGACAATTTTCAGGGCCTTCTTCTGACACCGGCTGGTGTAGAGGTCCTGGATGGCAGGCAGCTTTGCCCCAGTGATGTACTGGGCCGTACGCACAACCCTCTGAAGTGCCTTGCGGTTGGAGGCCGAGCAATTGCCGTACCAGGCAGTGATGCAACCGGTCAGGAAGTTCTCGATGTTGCAGCTGTAGAACCTTTTGAGGATCTCAGGACCCATGCCAAATCAGTGTTGCTTGCCTCGAAGCGAGCATAGAAGTGATTTAGCTCATTTAGCTCATCTGGTAGGCTCGTGTCACTGGGCAGCTCGCGGCTGTGCTTCCCTTTGTAGTCTGTAATAGTTTGCAAGCCCTGCCACATCCGATGAGTGTCGGAGCCGGTGTAGTATGATTCAGTCTTAGCCCTGTATTGACGCTTTGCCTGTTTGATGGTTCGTCGCAGGGCATAGCGGGATTTCTTTTAAGCTTCCGGGTTAGAGTCCCGCACCTTGAAAGCGGCAGCTCGACCCTTTAGCTCAGTGAATGTTGCCTGTAATCCGTGGCTTCTGGTTGGGGTATGTATGTACAGTCACTGTGGGGGGGGCATCCTCAATGCACTTATTGATAAAGCCAGTGACTGATGTGGTGTATTCTTCAATGTCATCGGAAGAATCTCGGAACATGTTCCAGTCTGTGATCGCAAAGCAGTCCTGTAGTTTAGCATCTGCTTCATCTGACCATTTTTTTATAGACCGATTCACTGGTTCTTCCTGCTTTGATTTTTGCTTGTAAGCAGGAATCAGGAGGAAGAGTTGTGGTCGGATTTACCAAATGGAGGGCGAGGGAGAGCTCTGTATGCATCTCTGTGTGTGGAGTACAGCTGATCTAGGATTTATTTCCCTCTGTTTGCACATTTAACATGTTGATAGAAATTTGGTAGAACTGATTTAAGTTTCCCTGCATTAAAGTCTCCGGCCACTAGGAGCGCCGCCTCTGGGTGAGTGGTTTCCTGTTAGCTTGTTTCCTTATACAGCTGTCTGATTGTGGTCTTAGTATACTGTAGCCTATAAATGTGTAGGCAGACTGTAATAAAATTGATCATTTAAATAAAGGTTAAATAAAAATAACAAATACAATTATTATGTACTAAAAACATGTTTTTGCAGAGCATACAACCAAGCTGACACCCATCGGTGGAGATCAGTGGACAACGGGCCGCACTCCGAAAAAACGAGTAGTTAACAAGAAATCGGTTAGTTTTGCTAGATTCTTAAAATGTGTACGCAGCGTTGGAGTCACTTTTTTTACCCCCTTTTCTCCCCAATTTCGTGGTATCCAATTGTTAGTAGTTACTATCTTGTCTCATCGCTACAACTCCCATACGGGCTCGGGAGAGACTAAGGTCAAAAGCCATGCGTCCTCCGAAACACAACCCAAGAAAGCGCACTGCTTCTTAACACAGTGCGTATCCAACCCGGAAGCCAGCCGCACCAATGTGTCGGAGGAAGTTTATACTTATTTTCCACCATAATTTGCAAATTCATAAAAAAATCCTAGAATGTGTTTTTCTGGATTTATTTTTTTCATCTGTCAAATTACAGGCCTCTGTCATCTTTTTAAGTGGGAGAACTTTTTCAGCACAATTGGTGGCTGACTAAATACTTTTTTGCCCCACTGTAAGTACCAACATTCTTCCTGATAGTTAAAAACAAAAAAAATTGTTATCCTGACCTGGACACCATGTACAGTATTATAATAGCTCTCCCGATTGGCGCAGAGGACTAAGACGCGTCAGCACAGTAAAAAATGCGTTGCTACAGATGCAGGTTCGATACTCGTGCCGTTTGCCACCGGGAGACACATATGCAATTATTGGCGTCACGTACTTTTGAAATACTGTAGGCCTACCATAGGCGACATGAGTCTCACTAGTGTTGAGTAATGTGCTGTTAAAGAGCATATTGAAGTTAGAAGCAATAGCCTACCCTGCTGTGGTCAACTACACTGCTCAAAAAATAAACACTTTGTACAACACAATGTAACTCTAAGTCAATCACACTTCTGTGAAATCAAACTGTCCACTTAGGAAGCAACACTGATTGACAATACATTTCACATGCTGTTGTGCAAATGGAATAGACAACAGGTTGAAATTATAGGCAATTAGCAAGACACCCCCAATAAAGGAGTGGTTCTGCAGGTGGTGACCACAGACCACTTCTCAGTTCCTATGCTTCCTGGCTGATTTTTTTGGTCACTTTTGAATGCTGGCGGTGCTTTCACTCCAGTGGTAGCAAGAGACTGAGTCTACAACCCACACAAGTGGCTCAGGTAGTGCAGCTCATCCAGGATGGCACATCAATGTGAGCTGTGGCAAGAAGGTTTGCTGTGTCCGTCAGCGTAGTGTCCAGAGCATGGAGGCGCTACCAGGAGACAGGCCAGTACATCAGGAGATGTGGAGGAGGCCGTAGGAGGGCAACAACCCAGCAGCAGGACTGCTACCTTCGCCTTTGTGCAAGGAGGAGCAGGAGGAGCACTGCCAGAGCCCTGCAAAATGACCTCCAGCAGGCCACAAATGTGTCTGCTCAAACGGTCAGAAATAGACTCCATAAGGGTGGTATGAGGGCCCGACGTCCACAGGTGGGGGTTGTGCTTACAGCCCAACACCGTGCAGGACGTTTGGCATTTGCCAGAGAACACCAAGATTGGCAAATTTGCCACTGGCGCCCTGTGCTCTTCACAGATGTGCTCAGTGTGAACCTGCTTTCATGTGACAGACGTGACAGAGTCTGGTGACGCCGTGGAGAACATTCTGCTGCCTGCAACATCCTCCAGCATGACCGGTTTGGCGGTGGGTCAGTCATGGTGTGGGGTGGCATTTCTTTGGGGGGCCGCACAGCCCTCCATGTGCTCGCCAGAAGTAGCATGACTGCCATTAGGTAATATATAATAATAATATATGCCATTTAGCAGACGCATTTATCCAAAGCGACTTACAGTCATGTGTGCATACATTCTACGTATGGGTGGTCCCGGGGATCGAACCCACTACCCTGGCGTTACAAGCGCCATGCTCTACCAACTGAGCTACAGAAGGACCACGTACCGAGATGAGATCCTCAGATCCCTTGTGAGACCATATGCTGGTGCGGTTGGCCCTGGGTTCCTCCTAATGCAAGACAATGCTAGACCTCATGTGGCTGGAGTGTGTCTGCAGTTCCTGCAAGAGGAAGGCATTGATGCTATGGACTGGCCCGCCCGTTCCCCAGACCTGAATCCAATTGAGCACATCTGGGACATCATGTCTCGCTCCATCCACCAACGCCACGTTGCACCACAGACTGTCCAGGAGTTGGTGGATGTTTTAGTCCAGGTCTGGGAGGAGATCCCTCAGGAGACCATCCGCCACCTCATCAAGAGCTTGCCCAGGCATTGTAGGAAGGTCATACAGGCACTTGGAGGCCACACACACTACTGAGCCTCATTTTGACTTGTTTTATGGACATTACATCAGTTGGATCAGCCTGTAGTGTGGTTTTCCACTTTCATTTTGAGTGTGACTCCAAATCCAGACCTCCATGGGTTGATAAATTTGATTTCCATTGATAATTTTTGTGTGATTTTGTTGTCAGCACATTCAACTATGTAAAGAAAAAAGTATTTAATAAGAATATTTCATTCATTCAGATCTAGGATGTGTTATTTTAGTGTTCCCTTTATTTTTTGAGCAGTGTATTTTAGTGCCATTTTGCGCTGCTCTGAGACAAGCATGGGGACTGGTCTTGATAAATCAATGACATTTTTATTCATTATTGGTTAGACTACAATTAGAGTGTGGAAATGTTACGCTCTTAGTACTGTAGCCTACTCCCGACCGTCATGTTGTACAGTGCCATATTTTCCGTTCCATCCTAACTGAAACACTGAGTTTAGAATAGAAACACCATAATAGTAATCAAATTAATTCAGCAAAATTTCTTAAAATCAGTCCCATATACTATGTTTTACAAAAAAAGGTTTTATATTCTCTAGTACAATCACTATTGAAGGTTATCAAATGCTTCTCAAAGATGCCCTCTGGTGGTCAATCTACCACTAATTAGCTTTAATGGTTACAGTGGCTGACACTTAAATAACGTGCCATGTAATTCTGTGGCATCATGCAAGCTGTGCTGCAGTACGCCGCAACTTTTAAAGGACGAACCATTATATGACATTTGCTTCGCGCATTTAATTGTAGACATCTTGTCTGTGATGTAATTATGATAATGTACGGATGTCATTTAATGTGATTATTATTATATTCAATAAACATTGGTCATGTATTTCTTTCCTTTTGTTTCCATTAAAGTCCATCTAGTTAAGGTTGTTAAATTAACATGAGCTAGAAACACTATACTGCAGTGAATTAGACGATTGTTTGTTCAATGTGTTTGTACTTTCTCTCTCCAAATAAACTAAACTGTAGTTAAAGGGTACATTATGTCCCTTCTCGTTCATTACTAATTGGATTTATTGGGCATGCTTAATCAATCGGTCACATTTGAGTCTGGGTTAAACAGGATCCGTTGTTCGTAGTTGTTTTTGCAGACGTTCATGAGAAAATCTCTTTGTGACCCACAGTGGCCCTCTTTTCCATCTGTATGTTGAGAGAAGGGGCTGTTGTTTTGAAGTTATTTTTGCCCCACCTCAGGGCTAACTGAATTAGCGTGTCGTGTCAGGCTCCTGTGGTCTGTCGGCCAGTCTGTCCTCACTTCACCTGTTTCTCAATGCCTCTGCCCTCTCGCTCAATGCCTCTGCCCTCTCTCGCTCTTTTTCTCTCCCCTTTTCACACTCAGTGACTAAACAAACTTCTACAGTGCATTTGAGATTCTCCCAATACCTCACCTCGTGTGAGCATCGTTGGGAGGGACATCGTTGGGAGGGATGTTAGACCATTCCTCCATACAGAATCTTTCGATTCTTATGGACTGTCCGCTTCAATTAAACCACAGGTTTTCAATGGTTTTCTATTCTGGAGTCTGAGAGCTCACTGGAATTCAACTGGAATGTCTCGACCCGGGTCCGCTGACTTTCTTGCTTCGCAGCTCAAATGTATCGTAAATGTCACAGTAGCCACTAGACTAGCCAGTAGGCTAAAGCACAAAGATAGCTACTGGTAACATGCAACGTTAACAAACATCATTTGCTTCATAAAGTAACTTCAACAAACAACAATTAATGTTTAGCCCTCTCAAACAAATATGAAAGTACAATAACGTTGTCATTCATATTATCTAGTGCTAGGTAGCAAGCTAAGCAAAAATGTACTCCTCACATACTAACTTAACAGCTAAGTTAGCTAGAATGCCAATGTTAGCTAAACAATGGCATTCAGCCTACTTTATAACAAACCTTGCTTAATTTCATCAATATCATGCGCAAACCATTACATAAAGTTGTTAATTCACTAGGCAGTTGATTCTTGCGTTCCTGCTTATTGCTTTCTGAGATTCCCTTAAAGGCGTCAATGTCAGAATAACCGGCTTTTTAATGCTATAGGTCTATATAGGTCTATAGGTCTATCTATAGGTCTATGCTAGGTAAATCTCCGCCTTATCTCAGCTCACTGCTCACGATAACACCCACCCGTAGCACGCGCTCCAGCAGCAATATCTCACTGGTCATCCCCAAAGCCAACACCTCCTTTGGCCGCCTTTCTTTCCAGTTCTCGGCTGCCAATGACTGGAACGAATTGCAAAAATCGCTGAAGCTGGAGACTTATATTTCCCTCTCTAACTTTAAACATCAGCTATCTGAGCAGCTAACCGATCGCTGCAGCTGTACATTGCCCACCCAATTTACCTACCTCATCCCCATATTGTTTTTATTTACTTTTCTGCTCTTTTGCACACCAGTATTTCTACTTGCACATCACCATCTGCTCATCTATCACTCCAGTGTTAATATTCTATATTCTAATTACTTCGCTACTATGGCCTATTTATTGCCTACCTCCTCACGCCATTTGCACACACTGTATATAGACTTACTTTTTTCTATTGTGTTATTGAATGTACGCTTGTTTATTCCATGTGGAACTCTGTGTTGTTGTTTGTGTTGCACTGCTTTGCTTTATCTTGGCCAGGTAGCAGTTGTAAGTAAATGAGAACTTGTTCTCAACTAGCCTACCTGGTTAATTAAAGGTTACTCAGTGACTGTCAAGACTGAACAAAGTTTCAACAGCATTCATTTCCTTTGACTAAATCAACTGTGTTGACCACTGTGCTGACCACTGTTGGCAAATACATCCTAGTTAGACTTGCGCCTGCTATTAATTAGGGCCTTGTTATAAAACAGAGAAACTAGTTTATATACTCAACTTTATGCTTCTAAAGCTGTCAAATAAATTGTACGCCTACAATGTTTCAATTGCTCAAACATATCTATAAATGTTATTTGAGGAATGGAGGGAAGCTGGATATGGGGTGAAAATGCTCTGTTTAGTTTATTAATTCAACCATTTTTTTAAACATGCACACATAGAACTTGAAAAAGCCATATATGCACATTAATAAAATCATTGAGGATAACACACAATAAAGTCTGGGACTTATTTCCATTGTGGTCCCCTGTTATTTACATATTACATTGTGTCATTTAGCAGATGCTCTTATCGCGGGCGATTTACAGAAGAAGTTAGGGTTACGTGCCTTGTGCAAGGGCACGTCAGCAGATTTTCCACCTCGTCGACTCAGGGATTTGAACCAGCGACATTTAGTTTACTGGCCCAACGTACTTAAACTCCAGGCTACCTGCCATCATGAGAGATGAGCTCACTGAAAAGTGCTGTTTAAAGAAACACTGCCGCTCCCTCTGTCTCTTCACGATCTCTCCTCTTTTTCCTGTACAGTATCTTTGTTTTTACATAAGCGGTGGGATAAAATCCTCCTCTTCCTACCTCTACGTTGTGCCAGCCATATCTATCAGCACCTTTTAAACCGTGTTTTTCAGCCAAACTGGCAACAAGATCTTACATAACATCAGCTGACGGTGATCTATTTGTCTCATGGGAAACCGACACGTGCACACAGATATTGGCACAGACACATCTTAAACCCATTATATAATGCTGCTATAGGTGCATGTATTTCTGTCTATATTTTCCTCTGTATTTTGTCCTTTATGGCCACTTGAGGTAGTAATCTCTGTTGCAGGTAGTGAGCTCTCTCTGTTGCAGTTCAGCATAGTAAATTTGTCTAGTGTGTCTACTAAAGACTGACACGTGAGCTCCCTCCCATAGGCCTACTCATTTTATTCACTGCTTCACTAGAAACACAATGTTTCTGTGTTTGAGCTCCTGGAGGCTGATCTGGAGTCAGTTCCTTTGAGGAGATATACTGTTCAGCTTACTGCAGTACGCAGCCAGTGGCTGGCTGATCTGGAGTCAGTTTGTCTGAGCAGCTATACTGTTAATGTACTGCTTACTACAGCCAGTTTATGTGAGCAGATCTTTGTACGGCTTACTGCAGTGTCTGGCTGGGAGAAAACAGGCCTGGTTAAAAGTAATCACACTCCTCTAAAGTGAGGAACTTGGACCAATTCCCTCAGATGTACTGCTTAATATACCCATCCTGGCTTTCTCTCTCTTTCTCTCACTCACTCACTCACTCACTCACACATACATACATACATACATGCATTCTTTTCCTGGCTCCCTCACTCCCTGTCAGCCTGTCTGTCTTCATCTTTCCTTCTTTTCCTCCCCCTCCCTCCCACACACTTTTCCTCTCCTCTGTCTTTCCCCCTCTTTCTCCCATCCCATTCGCTTTCACTTTTCCCTCCCCTTTACAGTGTTTCTCAACTTCTCCTTTCTCTCTCCATTGCTGCTCTCTTACCCTCTCGTACCCTCTCTCTCCCTCTGGTTTTAGCTCAGTAAACACTGCTGTGCAGTGTTGAACTTCTGAATTGTATAGGCATTGAATCTGCTATGTAAATACATTTAATTTGTGCCAATAAATGTTCTTTTGAAATCAAATCTCTCACTCTTTCTCGCACTTCCTCCCACTCTCGCTTCCTCCCGCTTTCTCGCTTCCTCTCACTCTCTCTCCTTCTCTCTCTCACTTCCTCCCTCCTTCTCTCTCCAGGAGAAGAACCTGGACTGGTTCCCCCGGATGCGGGCCATGTCTCTGGTGAGCAGCGAGGGGGAGAGTGAGCAGAACGAGATGCGCTCCCTACAGGAGAAACTGGATGGCACCGTCAAACTAGTGTCCCTGCTGTCTTCCCAGCTATTCGAGCTAAAGGAGAAGGTACGGCACTGTCGTTGAACAAGGCATTAGTTCATACACTTAAGACAACTCAAATGGCATGTTCATTGTGGCACTCAACGTTTAATGAGTGCTTCTTATTGGAAAAGTCACGGGTCGGTATTTGAGTGCCACCGTCCTAGGGGTCTCTCTAACACTTAACTGATCTTTGGATGTCATTGATTGGTCAGTGTAGTCCACACAGTATGGACTTTCTTCATTGGTATCTTTTTAACCCATAATAGGCTAATCAGGGGGAAGGGGGCTACTACTAAGCTATTTGTTTTAAGTTCATACCAGGTTGATTTTGCTATTTGATTTTGAATTTTAAGACCCCTTGAAGTATAAAAAACAATACATACCAAATGTATTTTATGATTTGTATTTTTTTTTTAAATGTAAACATGTATTTAACCCCTTATTTTTGTCACTAAAAAGTCTCTGTATATACTTCCATTATAATGTTTTTTACTTGCACTGGGAACCTTCAGACGAGTCTTGTGAGGACTGTGGGAGTCCTAGAGCAAAAACGTATATGTATGTGTTTGTGAGAGTCTCACCTTTCCAAAGAGGGGTCATATTAGCGCGTAGCCCAAACTGTTCGGACGCTATAGACAGAGGTTGGCAGATCGGCTGAACCGACTTCAGACGAGTCGCAAGACGCTTGTCAGGGTTGTAGAGCAAATCCGAGAACACCATTGTGGTTGTGAGATTCATCTTCTCATAGAGGGGTCATAATAGTTTGTCAGGTCTCTGACCTCTCTATAGGCGGTGTCATCATCGTCGGTGATCAGTCCTACCTCCGTTGTGTCGTCAGCAAACATAATGATGGTGTTGGAGTTGTGCCTGGCTGTGCAGTCATGAGTGAACAGGAGTACAGGAGGGGACTGAGCATGCACCCCTGAGGGGCCCCCGTGTTGAGGATCTGGGTGGATGGATGTATTGTTACCTAACCTTACCACCTGGGGGCGCCCCGTCGGGAAGTCAAGGATCCAGTTGCCCAGGGTACTGACCTTAGGGATGACCTTGGAGGGCACTTTGGTGTTGAACGCTGAACTGTAAACAATGAACAGCATTCTCACCATCATGAGTCGTCATGGGTCTCTTCACTTGCATCACAATGGTGAATCATTCCTATCAGTTCACATGCACTTGTCCTTTTCATTGAGGTTATCATGCCTTGCTGTACAATGCCATGTACCTCCCTGACCTTCCAGAGAGCCTGTGGCTGTTGGGCTGACTAGTCATGATGCAGCTAGTAGTTTGACCGATCGTCATCACTCCACCATCACCTGATCATTACAACACCATCACCTGCCTCTCCTGCATGTGATCTCCGTGCAGTCACAGGCCTCTCCTTGTTTGTTCCTGTTCTGCTGCCCAGATGTCCATGTAAACAACACCCCATGTTGACTCATTTACATTTGAGTAATTTAGCAGACGCTCCTATCCAGAGTGATTTTACAATTAGTGCATTCATCTTAAGATGGATAAGTGGGACAACCACATAGAGGGACACACTTCAGATAGTGAAAATAATAGCCGTGGTAAAAACAGAGCTGGAACATTGACCTCCTGCATGTTGTTTTGTGAACTTAGCTCTCTTATACTCGAATAGAGAAAATAACTTCACAGTAAAAACAGAGCTGAAACAGGAGTCATGGGTTGTGATTGATTCCTCATAGGTTGGCAAATCAATCAAAGTGCTGGTGTTCATTGTATCGCAGACTATACTGTGTTTACCTAGGAAGATTGTTAAGGACTTGTCTGAAGTCAGACAGTTGTTTCTGGAATGTTACATTGTGCAGGGTGATTATATGTCAAACAGGAAATCGAGGCTAATTAAGGACAGAGGCTTTTTCCGGCCATGTGTGAACACCGAGAGCTGAGCCAGGTCTTCAGAACAGAGATTACAGATACTGACCGGTACATTGTGTTTCTTCTCACTAATGGTGAATATCAGGAACCGTGTTATGAAGTGTAAACTAAAGACGGTGAAAAGCTATCCTGGAAAGATGGACATCTCAAATGGACTCCTTTGGACATTACCACATTTCAGTTTAGGAACTATCCCACAAATTGCCTAAAATGTACACAAATTGGTCAAGCTGAGATTGGATTTTGCGTTCTGAGATTACTGTCGGTGTAACCTGGGCTGACTCTTGACTATTTGTTGGCTACCATTCCAGATTGCCAGATTGTTGCCAGATTCCATTGATACTGCCCAAACTGTGAATGCTGTGTGTAGCTTATATTGAACAAGTTCTTCTTTCCTTATCTTCTCCACAGATGACAGAGCAAAGGAAGAATAAACAGAGGCTGGGCTTCCTGGGGACTCATGGAGTCAACAACCACCATATCCCAGCACACTGAGGGGCCCGGTGCCCCCTTATCACGGAGAACTCTGCTGGAGCTACACACAGTAACCACACTAACACACACAAACACACACACACACACAATGTTATCTGTTTTATGGAGCCTTTACTCAAACAGTGCCTTGTATTCAACGCAATCAGTGCCTCGTTCTTAGACTGAGTCCTCAGACGACTCACCCAGCATCACCCTCCCACATAGAACAGTACAGTGATTTGTGCGTTTAGAACAACACAAGCTGCACAGTCATTCTGATCATCCCATATAAGTCCTTCTGCTCTATGAGTGAGACTGAATGAGATGCCAGGCATGCGTCACTATGCCAGGCTGCAGCAGACTGACTGCAGCCTGGAGGTCAAGGAAGAGGGTTAAAGGTTAAACACTGTGGCCCTGTGGGCAGCCACACTCTTCCTTCAGTATTCTCAGTGCACTGTGTCTGTCTGACAGATGAAGACAGAGACTGGGCTATACCCAGGTCAGGTATTGGTACATTGGGTGGTTGGTGTTGTTCAACTCTGTTTAGACTTTGGAGGGGTTGCTCCTTGTATTATTGAATAGCCCTTTTGGGAAAGGGTATACGTGTCATTTTAAGGTAAAATATTTTCTTCCTAGCCTGGTCCCAGATCTGTTTGTGCAGTCTTGCCAACTCCTATGACAATAATATGAGTAGTAATATAATATGAGTTGGCAAGACCGCACAAACAGATCTGGGACCAGGCTATCTAGGCTATCTATTCTCTGTTTTGTTTTAATATGACCTGTTAACTCATGAATGTGGAGAATAAATCTTTTTTTTTTTTTTTTTTTCTTTTTTTACTGTGGAGTAGAAATGGATAAACTTACCGCGTGGCTGCCTTATGTGGGAGCATTGCTTCATCATCTTAATCATAATGACCGGGATAGTCAATGTTCTCAGTGGCCTGCACTTTTTATATATATATATATCTTTTTTTTGTTTGTTTGTTTTGTTAACATACAACTGGAGAAACGGACTTGCCTGTGACAATACTTTTAAGTGACACTTTACTTGAACTAGCCGCAATAATGCTTCATAGCTGTGTCATAAACATGTAGTAAAGATTCATTGCCAATGTCATTTCTAAAGGATATACTATGACAATGTTGTGACACAGATATTTACATATTGCTGTAGTTGGCCTCCTACTGTGAAGCTTCAAGACATGTTAACGACGCTGTTACGGCGCTGAGTTCAAGTAAAGTATTACCGCCTTTCCTCTCAAAGAAGTGTCATCCATGATAATGCAATCGCTGCACTCCATTACGTGCCTTTCTACAAATGTTGTACATAGTCTAGAAATAACGCAATGAAAAAATGTAGATGAAGATAATCTGATTATCTGTGTGGAATTTACTTGAAAGTCCTTGTGATTCAAAGTCTTATATTAGTACAGAATGTATTCACCACTGTCTAAAGATAATGTGCTTGTGTACAATACAGTAGATAGGTCGTACCACGAAATGAGTCCCTTTTGGGTACTATAACTTGCTGAAAAAAAACATTCTGTCATTAAGAGTACATTTTCAACTTAACTAAAAAACATGTTTTCCCATTTCAAGAGGTTAAATAAACAAATGACTGTGGTAGGTGCCTATTAAGTACCAAATAAAATAGCAGGGTTGGCCGTAACAGGGTTGACCGTAGCAGAGTTGGCTGTAATCGGGTGATTTAGCCTTAAATCAGGCATAAATCCCTTTGTTACAGGGGGAATGGAAGCTTGTTGTATGCAACAGGGAGTGACAATTGAATGCAAGCTTCACAAATGTGTTTTAATTGTTTAAACATTTCTATCCTGTCCATCTATGGGTAACGGGGTTGACGTGTTATGCACGACCCACTCGGTTTTCCACCACAAAACACCAGAAAATGATCAAAAGAAAAGAACCAGCTCAACTGCTTTTACAGTATGATTTGACTAGTAGATGTTGAAAGTTACTTTTGAGAAAATTATTAAACTCATATTACCATATTAAAATGAGAGTTCAGTTCACGTAACGGGGTTGACCTTTAAAATGAGGGCCATGGTTTTTTACCTTTAAAATGAATCATGAATCGCCTGAAATTAACCATTTTCAGAAAGGACTGTGAAAGCAAACAAAATATCGAGGGCTTTTGAGTGATGGAGACAACTTGGAAACAGTTTGTGATCAAGTGGGTCAAAATCTTCCTAGAAGTCACAGAGGAGACATGTCAAAATGCTGAATTTATTCATATAAAAAATCTGATTTATTGAATTGGCCATGTGGTCTATATTAAATGGCACTTCATTTAATATATAATTTAAATTCAAAATTGGTTCACAATTTCTATTAAGGGACGAAAAAGGGACTCATTTCATGGAATGACCCAGAAACAGTCACTCATGTTGATAAAGATGTTGCATAATACTGTACTCATGGGTGTGTTTCCCAAATGGCCCCCTATTCCATATGGACCGGGACATAACCATGGAACTCAATCTCCATACTGTATTCATTCTCTGTTTTTTTGTACTCAGCCATGTAAAGTAATCTCACTCAGTCAAATGGAATGCAATTCAATATATGTGTAAAAGTTTTAATCTCGCATAATCACATAACAGTATGTATGCACTCCAGAGTGGAATGCCCTTTGACAGTTTTCTCTAAACAGATCGTGTATTTAATGTTGTTGAGCTGTTATAATGTAATAAATCTATGATAAGATAAGAATGGATGTTTTTGCCTTGAGTTAATCACGGTCTCTGTGTATTTAGTCAGCAGTCTTTGGGTTGAATTAATGTTTGTCCTACCGTTGTGGCCCACTTGCGCACGTACACAGTACACACACCACAATAACTGTCATGCTTTAACTATCACACTGCAACCGTTCTGCTCAGTGCATCTGCTTAACACTCATAAGAAGCCTGATGGACTTTGGATCAGCGTTATCTTTTGTCATTTTTGACTTTCTCCTGTTTGGAAAGATCAAGATGAATGACTATGGAAATATGTGTGTGTGACTCAAATTCACCTTAATTCCAAATTAGCTAATTTTCTCTGATTTAAAGATATCAAATGAAATGGTTTACAGTGATAGGACAGACAAGGAATCTGTGAACAGTTGGATAACGCAACACGTGCGAGGTCATTAATGAATGTGAGGCTTGAATTGTTTCCAAGTTGTTTTATAATCCAGACACGTGATTTCCCCCCCGCCCCCCCTGTTTGATCTAAATGGAGGGCTTGGACAGGGCTCACGTCCAGAGATGGTTCTGTTCTTGTTGACGCTGGTGGGGCTGCATTCTCTCACGCCGCCTCTGTGACACAGCCATTAAAATTAGCTGCACGCGGTACCATAATAGCCCACAGCTGTCACCGAGCAAGGCAGGAAGGGGAAAGTCCAGCAGATCTGGAATTCTCCGACTTGGAGGGAAGGAGAGAGGGGGCGATGGGACATGCCTACCCTGGCTCTGTCGGTACTCTATGGTGCATTCATACACAAACATCCACTGCTTTGTTTTTTTACATTCCAATGACCTGGACAATTTCAGACATATATTCCTCAAACAATAATTTCTCTCATACAATTAAAATGGCATGGCAGATGCCGCCATAGTTAATCTACTGCTTCTGTTGGACGTGTCCTAACTGCCATTGGACTAATGTATTTGTTAGTAGCTAGTAGTGGTGTAAGGTTCTGTGTCAGGATCAGAATGAGAATAACTACAGTCTTTCCACTTGTGCTGCTCGGAGTCTGAAAACATTCTGCTGTAATGTAATGGGTTATCACCCCCAGGTTGATATGTGTTACTGTACCCTTATGACTCACTGTTATTCTGAGAAACTCTACACGTTTTGTGCATGTGAACAACACGTTGCGTGCACTTGAGCTGGGTGTGCCGCTAATGTACACAACCTTAGACAAAATTGGACACCGGAGTCTCTCGACACTGGCAGCCCCAGACCAAAGTCACGTGTTGTTTAGTCAGCGTGAACTCAGACCCACCCAATAGTAGTAGGACAATAAACAAGATATTATGCCACAAACACCTCTGGGACTGAGCCACGGTGATGATTTGGATATTGTGTTTGGAGGCAGGTGTTGTTGTGTGACAAACAAAATATGTTTTTGTGTTGTAGTGTGACAAAAGAAAAACAAGTATTTTCAAATTCAATGTTGAGCAACTGATAGGTCATTTTGTTCTGCTCAAATGCCAATTTCTGTTTCCCAAGTAATTTGGGCACATTTATTTTCCTCCAGTTTGAGTTATGCCAGTTGCAGGTGGCCATTATTGAAGTGAAACTGCTCTAACATAATGCTATTAGTCACGCCTTGAGTAATGTCACTTTTTTTCATTGAATTTTAGTTACTTGAAAGTGTTCTGCTCCCACTAAGTGAAGGTTGATCCAATAAAGTGCCAATACAGAAATTGATCTCCTTTTATTTATTTATTTATCTCCCACATTCATCTCTCCTTTCAAGGGGTCAGAAGAAATGCACTGGACAACAGATCAGATACCTTTCTGATTTTCACCCCTCGCAAATCTATGGCAATTTTAAGCAGGTGTTTGCCATTTCAAAGGAAAGGATAAGAGATTTTGTGGGAGGAAAATAACTATTAACTGTCATTTGTTTAGATACATCCCCCTCGTGATGGGCTGCATATGACTTCCTATGTCATGCTGTTATGAATAATGAAGCAGTGTGGTCACATGATAGTTCATAACACCCTCAGGCCTATCAAAAAAAAAATCAGGGCTATATTCACCATAGCAAAATAGTGTTTAGTGTTTTTCAACAGAAAATGAAAAACAAGCTGTTCTTATTGGACAGAACTAGGTAGTCCCTCCCTGTTTTCTTCCGTTTGGTGCCTAATGAACACGGCTCAGGCCCTCTAACTTTCTCACTTAATCTGATAACAGGCTGCTGTAGTGTACTTTTGTAAGCCTTATCCCTTCCAGTGATTGAATAAAAAGACTCTGGCTCAGATAGTTATGTTTCCCTCGCAAGCTGTCTGTCTTCAGTGATAGCTGGTGTGATACTGTAGCTCGCAGGCAAACCACATTCATTCACATACTTTTATTTCAGGATTGGGTTAAGAATAGTTGAGGTAGAATTGCATGCAACACAAATAATACAACTGCTATTTAAGGACTTAAAAGTCAACACCATTTATTAATAGTAAACATGAGACCATGCTAAAAGGCTTAGAAAATGTACACGGACATCGGCAGTAGTTCTTTCTCTAATGTACATGTAAATGACGCAAAATGCTCAAGCACCAGTAATAAGGTGTCTATTGAAGATAAAACACAGATTTTGCTATTCTCAAACACTTCTCTCTGTGTATTATGTACAAAGACTCGACTATAGTATCTCTAATGCACAGTAATTACCATGTTACCACCCACCACTCATTAGCTCAAATTCTCATATTTTCTGCTTCTGTTTTTCATGTTGCTCTCGTCTCTAGATGTGTCATTGGCAAATGCTGTCCAGTACCAGCACCCAAAATGTGATTTACAATCCACCTAAATTCATTTAGCATAAGACAACGTACACCAAACCTTTAAACAACTGATTTAACGTCTTCACTATTGGAGGGACACTATCCAGCTAAATGAGCCAAATAAACTTAGTTTCCCTCTTGGGGTGGCACAGTTCAGTTGTCTGTCTGAGTACCCCTTTACCTACCCCTCCCCAGCCCAGCCCTCCCCCAGCGGTTGCAGCAGTTTTGGTTTTGCCTGGCTGCTTGAGTCATGACTGGAGGCCACTGGTATTGTTGATAGCCTCCACATGCCTCCTCTCAGCACCAGTATGTCTCCACTCTGAGTGGTTAGTAAATGCAATAACACACCAGGCTGTACTGCTGTATTCAGTCAGGGGTTTTCCCTGATTCATACAATGATGGCATTATATCAACAGTCCCAAATGCTACAGACACATCTATTGACTGAAAGGAAAGATGAAATGAGTAGCCTCTTTTGCCCAAAAATACTGTATTACTGTATTACAAAATATGTACCACTGTTTGTGTGATAGTCCATCATAATCAAAGTCAAGTGCTAAATATGCAATTGCAAAAAGAGAGCATAAGATAGCATAATTCCCTCACTTATATTCCACCCTGCTCCTCACCCTCTGCCGATGCAGTTAAACCATTGACTGTATATGAATGTACAAAGCCATAGATGACGTCACACCATTTCCTATGTGAAGACTCGACGGTGCATTTGAAGCTCGGGTAATCTGCTTTAGTTTGCTAAAATGGAATCTCTTGGGGGGGATTCTCAAAACATAACATCGCAGTTCCTAATCCCAGAGGCGTGACTTCCGGGAACGCTTGCGAAACAGACCAAGCAGACCTGTCCGGGGTTTGTGAAGTTGATGAGAGAAGTGAAATTCTTTCTTAATTATATCGAAGGAGTCCCTTTTGAATTTGAGTGCCTGCAAATGCGCAGTTCGGCCCGAGACAACCGTTAGACCCGATGACGTCTTTCTGTGCATGAATTTCGCCATGACATCGCATACAATGTGATCGGGGATTTTATTGGGAGAAGCAGTTTCTGCATATCTTCCTACTGTGCTGTCTTTTGATAACATGCTCAGTTCGAGCTACTCCAGGAAGTGATGTTGCAGGCTAGCTCAGTGCTGCCCACTCTCATTGAGTATCTCAAGTTGAAGGCCCATTTGGGGTTGAAAACAATAGCATTCCCCACCGTCCTAAACAGCAGTATGATAGAAGATTATAGAGATGAATACTTGTGCAGCAAGAATCGTTTTTATGACCCCAGTATGAGAAAAGTGTCTTGAGTTTGCTTTAATTGTAACATAATCAACACTATTATAGAGTGTATACATTAAATTGTAGAGGCATAATAAATATTTTTGCTGAGTTATTTTGAAATCCCTGACAAAAATACAATGAACATCATGGTAGATCATTCCAAAACTGACAGTTTGGTAGTTTTGACTATTTTCATCTATTAAAAATACAGTATCTCATGTAGCATTGGCAACTGCGAATAAAGTTCTCCACACAGTATATAAAAGTTGTGCGAAAAGCCATTATAGAAGAAGACAACCACCCCAAAATGTATATATGATTGAGAACAACCAAAACACACACACGTAAGCACACACCAAAGTGTTTTGTGTAATACATCTCTGTCCATTCAAGTAGAATGAGCCGAAATGTTGATTGGCTGCTCTCCGCCTTACTCTACCCTCAATAGTGGTATCAGCATCATCATGGGCCTCTTTTTTTCTTCTTTTACATTTCCCATCAGACCTTCTGCCAGTGCTGGAAGGAGGGTGAGCCTATCTGTAGCCCCACAAAGAACACCTGGTAGCGGTGCTTCCACATGACAAAGGCCCCCAGGGCACACACCAGGGCCTGGGTCAGGTTCAGGGCAATCTGAAGCAGGAAGTACAACTTCAGGGTGCCTGTGACCTCTCCGCAGTCGCTGACTCCCGCGTAGGTGAAGGTCCTGGCGATTGGGTCGTGGGGGTCCAGGGTGCACACGCAGTCATCTCCCACCTCCAGGCAGCTGAATCCGTTGGTCTGAGCATAATGGTGGCCAGAGAAGGCCATGACCAGGACAGAGAGGACCAGGCCCACTGTGCACAGGATGAAGTACAGCAGCTGGAGGAGGAGAGGAGAGGACGTGAGCTTGTGTTTTGTGGTGTAGTGAATCATAGCATAGCTAAGCATAGTGGGGGACAAATACTTAGAGGGAGGTCATCCTTAAGGACCACTGCAGGGTCATATTTAGCACCAAATTATATAAATGTTTTGAAACAGAGGACAGACTACCAATAACAACGATATTTCAAATATTTTTCTGTGTTTGAGCCTGAACATGACCCTGGTTGTCTACACTGGGGCTAAGATGACTGGAGCTCTATGTCTTTACTCAGCTTACTGTAGCACATTAAATGACTGATTGAAGTGGCTTAAGTGTTAGCAGGCCATAGTGAACCAGGTATGCCTACTCTCTAGCCATATCAGTTTCCAATCCAAATAGGTTTCTGTCTGCTAACGATTATCTCCCCTCAAAGCAGCCAAGAAATACCTGCAGATCCTGGCTACCGGCCTGACAGAGCATAACTGTCTTAAACGGGAACTTCACCGTTTTTTTAACCTCATATTCATTATGTCCACCACCGCAGCACCATACCAGTGTTTCCGTATTTGAAAACCTAAATGTAGTCAATTAGCTTAGATAAGGAAATCACCCCCTATGATGTCATCAGGGGTCATTTTCAAAAGAATTCAGTTATTTTCACACAAAAAAACATTCTAGTTGAAAAGGAGGACTGACTGCATTAAGTAGACATTGTTCCTGTGAGACTCCCCTGCAGCCTCCCACTGTCCCTTTATCCATATGGTATGTATTTGTCTTTGTATAGGTAACTGCCAAAATAAAGGAAACACTTGAGTAAATGAGGGACAAAGTCTGGTTACGGAGTTAATTAAGCAATTAACATCTCAGCATGCTTAAGGTCATGTATAAAAATGCCCAGTTGCCCATATTTTGCTGGAAGAAATTATCTCGGGGACTTTGAAAGAGGTGGTGTGTGTGTGTGTGTGTGTGTGTGTGTGTGTGTGTGTGTGTGTGTGTGTGTGTGTGTGTGTGTGTGTGTGTGTGTGTGTGTGTGTGTGTGTGTGTGTGTGTGTGTGTGTGTGTGTGTCGCCAGATCTCAACCCATTTGAACACTTATGGGAGATTCTGGAGAGGCACCTGTGTTTTCCAGCACCATCAAAAAAACACCAATGATGTAATTTCTTGTGGAAGAATGGTGTCGCATCCCTCCAATAGAGTTCCAGACACTTGTAGAATCTGTGCCAAGGCACATTGAAACTGCTTTGGTGGCCCAACGCCTTACTAAGACACTGTTGGTGTTTCCTTTACTTTGGCAGGTGCCTGTATGTCCACATTGAGTAAACGGGGTCTAAAATACAGCTTGACAATGTGCAAGAGTGTCTTTGTGTGGTTTATGTAATTACAGTGTACAATCCAAATAACACTAGCCCTTCATCTAAATCAACAGGTTATGTAACAGTGCCCTGATTCGCACTGTATTTACACTCCGTTACATGCTGCCTATAGCATTACGTAATGTTTGATGCTTGCTTGATTTGAAATGGCGTTTAAAAAAATGTAAACGCCTGTGAAATATGGAGAACGTCATGAGATGTATTGTACTGCCAACTGTTGTACATAAATTACATAAAAAGAAGAGCAACACAAAGCCTTTCATATATCGCTGTACTCAATGTTATGGTGTGCTATGAACTTTAAGAAGACATAAAGAAACGAAAAATAGGGAGAATATTTTGTTGCGTACAATTGCACCACTGATTGTATTACTTTTCAAATGTATTGTTCAGTTCACGTTATATCTACTTCACTATCATTTTGAGTGGAGGAAGTCCACCTTTGAAAATACTGTGTGTGTACACAGCTCAGTCACGCTGGACAAACAGTGGTATTCCTACTCTAATTGATTGGACATTCCAACTGCCTACATTGTCTGGCCAATTAAACGAGACAATTCATGTCCAATAACTGTGCCCATGTACCCATAGGCCTCCTGCAGGGCCTTGCTAGTAGGCATGCTGTGCTCTGCATTTCTCTCTATGGCCCTATACTATACATATAGTATCACATTCAAGGTGCAACCATACAACCCGAGTCAGACCTGGGTTCAAATTGTATTTTAAATATTTTATCTGAGTTTTATTGAGGTTGCCTGTTGCAATGGAACTATACTGAACCAAAATATAAAACAACATGTAAAGTGTCGGTCCCATGTTTCATGAGCTGAAATAAAAGATGCCAGACATTTTCCATATGCACAAAAAGCTTCTTTCTCTAAAATGTTTAACACAAATGTATTTAAGTCCCTGTTAGTTAGCATTTCTCCTTTGCCAAGATAATGCATCCACCTGACAGGTGTGACATAGCAAGAAGCTAATTAAACAGAATGATCATTACACAGGTGCACCTTGCTGGGGACAATAAAAGGCCCGTTTTGTCAAACAATGTCACAGATGTTTCGTTTTGAGGGAGCGTGCAATTGGTGTGCTCACTGCAGGAATATCCACCAGAGAATTGAATGTTCATTTCTATACCATAAGCCGCCTCTAACATCGTTTTAGAGAATTTGGCAGTACGTCCAACCGGCCTCACAATCGCAGACCACGTATAACCACGCCAGGCCTCCACATCTGGCTTCTTCACCTGCAGGATCATCTGAGACCAGCCACCTGAGGAACTGATAATACTGTGGGTTTGCACAACCAAATCATTTCTGCACAAACTGTCAGAAACTGTCAGAAACCGTCTCAGGGAAGCTCCTTAGCAGGGTCTTGACCTGACTGCAGTTCGGCGTCTTAACCGACTTCAGTGGGCAAATACTCACCTTCGATGGCCACTGGCACGCTGGAGATGTGTGCTCTTCACAGATGAATCCCGGTTTCCACTGTACCGAACAAATGGCAGACAGTGTGTATGGGGTTGTGTGGCTGAGTGGTTTGCTGATGTCAACCTTGTGAACAGAGTACCCAATGGTGGTGGTGGAGTTGGGGTTATGGTCAGGCATAAGCTATGGACAATGAACACAATTGCATTTGGTGATGGCAATGTGAATGCACAGAGATACCGTGACCAGATCCTAAAGCCCATTGTCATGCCATTCATCCTCCGCCATCATCTCATGTTTTCGCATGATAATGCACGGCCCCAATGTCGCTAGGATCTGTACACAATTCTTGGAAGCTGAAAATGTTCCTACATACTCACCAGACATGTTACCCATTGAGCACGTTTGGAATGCTCTGGATCGATGTGTACGATAACGTATTCCAATTCCCACCAATATCCAGCAACTTCGCACAGCCATTGAAGAGTGGGACAACATTCCACAGGCCTCAGTCAACAGTCTGATCAACTCCATGCGAGGGAGATGTGTCGCACTGCATGAGGCAAATGGTGGTCACACCAGATACTGACTGGTTTTCTGATCCACGCCCCACTTTTTTTTAAGGTGTCTGTGACTCACAGATTCATATCTGTATTCCCAGTCATGTGAAATCCATAGATTAGTGCCTAATTCATTGACTGATTTCCTTATATGAACTGTAACCCAGTAAAATCTTTGAAATTGTTACATGTTGCATTTATATTTCTGTCCAGTGTAATAGAATAGTCACAATGTGCAAACCTCACCCATCTGGCAGTACAGTTATTCTAAAACAAGTATTGTAAAGATTTTAAATAATGCTTGAACCCAGGTCTGCCTACAGTATGTCAATGTGGCAATCAATGTTCTCTGTGTTGTAGTATATTGGCCCTACACATTAATCTAAATCAGATGAACTGACTCTAACTACAACCTGGTTGATTTGAATGAGACGGGCATGTGTTTGATAATGAATGGCATTCTCCTGAATAAACATGACTAATTGTCCCATTAGAGAGAGTTTGCCTTGGTCTCTGCTCAGTTGGACAGGAAATTATGTCAGAGGGCATGTGGGTCTCACTTTGGCGATGAATTGCATGGAGGTCCTCTCATCTGGTACGTAGGTGATGCAGTATAGGAGGAAGCCTAGCAAGGAGACCACACACAACTAGAGAAACAGAACACAGGGGAAATGGATTTAGTGGGGTTTATTCTCTGACTTAAATGCTTTGCAAATATATACCTGTATGCATGCATGCTCATTAAAGTCTTACGGTGCATTATAACTGCATCATAATGCATTATACCTGCATGCTTTTTATTTTCTGCATGGCATATGTGTTATTGGGAAACTGAAACCATTCGGATCTGATAAACAGATACTCATCCCAGGATTTGATCTGCTGATACCAAGTGTTGCCATGGTTTTCTAACACACACACACACACACACACACACACACACACACACACACACACACACACACACACACACACACACACACACACACACACACACACACACACACACACACACACACACACACACACACACACACACATATATACAAGCAAGCCTCTTATCTTATTTGCAGCCGAGGGGCTTTTTCAACCCTCTTCAAGCTGTTTATCCCAAGTTAGCTATTGAAATTGTGCACTTTTAGCATCATATTGTCCAAATTGTCATCTGATAACATTATCAATGCTATGGCAAATTAAGTAGTTTTCCTCCTTTTTTGCGATAACACACTATTACAGTCTTGTGACTAACATGCAGCATCTAACTTAATTGTTTTCCCCAGGTTCTTAAGCGGTCAGGAATCAGAATTCTCTAGAAGGATCTTGGTGACCTCCGTATTTGTTACCGGGTCGTGAGTCACGTGAGGACAGAACCCGAGATGGATGTACCCTGTGTGAGCTGAGATGCTTCCGATTGCAGACATCTGTACACACTGTAATTAGGGCATACAGGAAGCTGAGAGAAAACAACTTGTTTTTTTCCTCTACAGAAATGCAAACTTGAAGAATCTCACATGGATTACAAGATTATGTTAAAGAAATGCTCACTACCATACATTGCCTAGAAAAACAATACTAGATTAGACTGTATGAGAACATACCTAGTCAAGCCTCTGTGTTATCATTAGTAGGCCTCTTTAGCCTTGGGGCTTAAAGGGTTCATCGTTGTACTTCCTATAGATTATATATGGAAATGCTGTGTGTTATGTAAGTTATATTACTTCTAACCCTGTGAGACCCAAGCATAGATCCTAATGAGGAAAATGTTTTTTATTACCCTTCAGAAATACACTACGTAACCAAATGATGTTGACCTGCTCATCAAACATCTCATTCCAAAATCATGGGCATTAATATGGAGTTGGTGCCCCCTTTGCTGCTATAACAGCCTCCACTCTTCTGGGAAGGCTTTCCACTAGATGTTGGAACATTGCTGCGGGGACTTTAGGCCTGGCTCGCAGTCGGCATTCCAATTTTACATTTACATTTACATTTAAGTCATTTAGCAGACGCTCTTATCCAGCGCGACTTACAAATTGGTGCGTTCACCTTATGACATCCAGTGGAGCAGCCACTTTACAATAGTGCATCTAAATATTTTAAGGGGGGGGTGAGAAGGATTACTTTATCCTATCCTAGGTATTCCTTAAAGAGGTGGGGTTTCAGGTGTCTCCGGAAGGTGGTGATTGACTCCGCTGTCCTGGCGTCGTGAGGGAGTTTGTTCCACCATTGGGGGGCCAGAGCAGCGAACAGTTTTGACTGGGCTGAGCGGGAACTGTACTTCCTCAGTGGTAGGGAGGCGAGCAGGCCAGGTGGATGAACGCAGTGCCCTTGTTTGGGTGTAGGGCCTGATCAGAGCCTGGAGGTACTGAGGTGCCGTTCCCCTCACAGCTCCGTAGGCAAGCACCATGGTCTTGTAGCGGATGCGAGCTTCAACTGGAAGCCAGTGGAGAGAGTGGAGGAGCGGGGTGACATGAGAGAACTTGGGAAGGTTGAACACCAGACGGGCTGCGGCGTTCTGGATGAGTTGTAGGGGTTTAATGGCACAGGCAGGGAGCCCAGCCAACAGCGAGTTGCAGTAATCCAGACGGGAGATGACAAGTGCCTGGATTAGGACCTGCGCCGCTTCCTGTGTGAGGCAGGGTCGTACTCTGCGGATGTTGTAGAGCATGAACCTACAGGAACGGGCCACCGCCTTGATGTTAGTTGAGAACGACAGGGTGTTGTCCAGGATCACGCCAAGGTTCTTAGCGCTCTGGGAGGAGGACACAATGGAGTTGTCAACCGTGATGGCGAGATCATGGAACGGGCAGTCCTTCCCCGGGAGGAAGAGCAGCTCCGTCTTGCCGAGGTTCAGCTTGAGGTGGTGATCCATCATCCACACTGATATGTCTGCCAGACATGCAGAGATGCGATTCGCCACCTGGTCATCAGAAGGGGGAAAGGAGAAGATTAATTGTGTGTCGTCTGCATAGAAATGATAGGAGAGACCATGTGAGGTTATGACAGAGCCAAGTGACTTGGTTTATAGCGAGAATAGGAGAGGACCTAGAACAGAGCCCTGGGGGACACCAGTGGTGAGAGCGCGTGGTGAGGAGACAGATTCTCGCCACGCCACCTGGTAGGAGCGACCTGTCAGGTAGGACGCAATCCAAGCGTGGGCCGCGCCGGAGATGCCCAACTCGGAGAGGGTGGAGAGGAGGATCTGATGGTTCACAGTATCGAAGGCAGCCGATAGGTCTAGAAGGATGAGAGCAGAGGAGAGAGAGTTAGCTTTAGCAGTGCGGAGCGCCTCCATGATACAGAGAAGAGCAGTCTCAGTTGAATGACTAGTCTTGAAACCTGACTGATTTGGATCAAGAAGGTCATTCTGAGAGAGATAGCGGGAGAGCTGGCCAAGGACGGCACGTTCAAGAGTTTTGGAGAGAAAAGAAAGAAGGGATACTGGTCTGTAGTTGTTGACATCGGAGGGATCGAGTGTAGGTTTTTTCAGAAGGGGTGCAACTCTCGCTCTCTTGAAGACGGAAGGGACGTAGCCAGTGGTCAGGGATGAGTTGATGAGCGAGGTGAGGTAAGGGAGAAGGTCTCCGGAAATGGTCTGGAGAAGAGAGGAGGGGATAGGGTCAAGCGGGCAGGTTGTTGGGCGGCCGGCCGTCACAAGACGCGAGATTTCATCTGGAGAGAGAGGGAGAAAGAGGTCAGAGCACAGGGTAGGGCAGTGTGAGCAGAACCAGCGGTGTCGTTTGATTTAGCAAACGAGGATCGGATGTCGTCGACCTTCTTTTCAAAATGGTTGACGAAGTCATCTGCAGAGAGGGAGGAGGGGGGATTCAGGAGGGAGGAGAAGGTGGCAAAGAGCTTCCTAGGGTTAGAGGCAGATGCTTGGAATTTAGAGTGGTAGAAAGTGGCTTTAGCAGCAGAGACAGAGGAGGAAAATGTAGAGAGGAGGGAGTGAAAGGATGCCAGGTCCGCAGGGAGGCGAGTTTTCCTCCATTTCCGCTCAGCTGCCCGGAGCGCTGTTCTGTGAGCTCGCAATGAGTCGTCGAGCCACGGAGCGGGAGGGGAGGACCGAGCCGGCCTGGAGGATAGGGGACATAGAGAGTCAAAGGATGCAGAGGGAGGAGAGGAGGGTTGAGGAGGCAGAATCAGGAGATAGGTTGGAGAAGGTTTGAGCAGAGGGAAGAGATGATAGGATGGAAGAGGAGAGAGTAGCGGGGGAGAGAGAGTGAAGGTTGGGACGGCGCGATACCATCCGAGTAGGGGCAGTGTGGGAAGTGTTGGATGAGAGCGAGAGGGAAAAGGATACAAGGTGGTGGTCGGAGGGTTGAGGTCAGGGCTCTGTGCAGGCCAGTTAAGTTCTTTCACACCGATCTCGACAAACCATCTCTGTATGGATCTCGCTTCCTGCATAGGGGCATTGCAAATTTGGAAGCACAGAATCGCCTGGGATGACATTTTAAGCGTTAAGATTTCCCTTCACTGTAACTAAGGGGCTTAGCCCAAAATATGAAAAACAGCCCCAGACACTTATTCCTCCCTCACTAAACTTTACATTAGGCATTGAAGCAGGTAGCATTCTCCTGGCATCCGCCAAATCCCGATTCGTCCGTCAGAGTTCCTGATGGTGAAGCGTGATTCATCACTCCAGAGAACCCGTTTCCAATGGCGGCGATCTTTACACCACCCCAGCCGAGGTTTGGCATTGCGCATGGCTATTCTAGGCTTGTGTGCGTGCGGCTGCTCGGCCATGGAAAGCCATATCATGAAGCTCCCAACAAACAGTTCTTGCTCTGTTTAGCTTTCAGAGGTATTTTGGAACTTGGTATGAGTGTTGCAACCGAGGACAGCTTATTTTTACGCGCTTCAGCACTCGGCACTCCCATTCTGTGAGCTTGTGTGGCCTACCATGTCGCAGCTGAGCCTTTGTTGCCCCTAGACGTTTCCAGTTCACAATAACAGCACTTACAGTTGACTGGGGCAGCTCTAACAGGGCAGGAATTTGATGAACTGACTTGTTGGAAAGGTGGCATCCTAGGACGGTGCCACATTGAAAGTTACTGAGCTCTTCAGTAAGCCATTCTACTGCCAATGTTTGTCTATGGAGATTGCATGGCCATGTGCTCGATTTTATATACCTGTCAGCAAAGGGTGTGGCTGAAATAGCCGAATCCACTCATTTAAAGGGGGAACACACTTTTCTATATATAGTGTAATTGTAATAGGCCTCTGATTATGAAAATAATCAGTTTTTTAAACTTCAAGTTTGTTTAAAAAATGCAACATTTATCTTCAATGGTAGGAAAATGTGTGTTAATAAAGAAAATAGAGAAATTCTGTTAAAATCACATCAAATGGATAAAAAGCATTGCCATATAACACTGAAATGAAGTCCTATTTTGTCTGAAATAGCCAAATTGATCAATTCGATCATCCACATTTTTATATTTCACTATCAAAAACATATATATTTTGAAAGGATCGACTATTTGGTGGGTTTTGTATAAATGGAGAATGTCCACTGTAACTTACCTGTAATAATATTTGTTTGTCCATTCTGGATTAATGTAGAGAGAGAGCCTCCTATTTTACTTCTTTACCATAAAATTAATGCTCGTCAAAGGCAGTATTCTTACCTCGTATACTACACACACAAAAAACTAACACATTTTTGTTCTTTTGATGTGTAGAGGGGACATCAAAGTACCTCTTGAAGTATTTTGTTGTCCATATTTACAGAATTTTGAAGGAGAACAATCTCTAATAGTCTATTAGTTTGGCAAGTTTAGTCTCCTCAGTTTGGCAACCCTTTAATCCCAATGTTGTGTTTTTGCAACACTTACAAAACTACCTTTAGCTCTGGCTCAGAATGTTTATCAATTAATATTTTTTTACATTAATCACTTTATCTTAGAGAAGACAGGAAAAAATATTTCTAGTCATTTACTTGCATGGATAGCCTACAACATATGCTTGCGTAAGGGGGCCAGTATGGTCTTATACAAGTCTGCAGGTTTCTAACGTTTCAGAGGCTACTGATGCCACAATAATCACACAACAAATACTACTAAGAGATACATCTGGGTCTAAGGAGATGCACTATGTAGTGTTTAACATGATTTTTGAGTTTAGGACCTGTACATGATGCAATTGAGGAAATATTGCATTTTTACAACATTGGGTCTCATACAGTAATAACAGTAGAGTATAAGGGCAATGTAAAGTAAAGTGCTACCTTCAGTTTTTTTTCAGTATTATTTGCTTTATTTGTCTGTAGACATTAGCAAACTAAAGGATCAGGGTAAGAGGCTACTGCCCCACAGCTCTGACTGGCATTCTAGAGTTGTTGTTGTCTTGCCATGACTACAGTTGCCTTGACTACAGTTGCCTTGACTACAGTTGGGGGAAAGTTTGAAACTTATAGAAGGGTCTTCCACGAAATGAGTGCTATTTGCGTCCCTTGGATATTTTAAGTAGAAATTGTGCACCAATATTGACATTTCAAATGAAGACCACACAGAGAATTCGATAAATCTGATTTTTAATATGAATAAATGCTTGCTGAAGTGCTCAAATTCAGCATTTTGACATGTCCCTCTGTCAACCCTCTGTCACTTCTAGGAAGGTTTTTACCAACTTAATTGCAAAGGTTTCCCCATCATTGTAAATCCCTAGTTATTTTGTTGCTTTAACAAATTCATTTCTGAAGATTAATATTTACTTAATGTGATTAGTGATTACGTCTGTCCCTCATTTTAAGGTCAACCCTGCTACGTGAACTCTCGTCTTAATAGGGTGAAACTATTTGTTTTTAAATATTTATATCAAAAGAAACATTGAACATCTAATTGTCAAATCATAGAATAAAAGCGTGAGCTGTTCCAACTCTTTTTGGACATTTTCTGGTGTTTTGTGGTGGAAAACTGAGTGGGTTGTAACACAATCCTGTTACCCATAGATAGACAGTCTGGAAATGTTTTAACAATAAATACAAAATTGTGAAGCTTGCATTCAATTGCCACTCCCTGTTGCACACAACAATCTTCCATTTCCCCTGCCACAATGGGATTTATGGCCGATTTAAGAAGAAATCATAAACCTTGTTAGTCAACCCTGTTACTTTATTTGGCAATTAATATGCACTTACTATCCTTTTCTTTTTTTTATTTAATGGAAAACGTGTTTTTATGAATGTCAACTTTGACAGAAAGTATAAATGAGATGAAATCAAATGTTTCTTTTGACCAAGTTACACTCCTTAAAAGGCACCGAAGTGGTAGAATGACCTAGAAACTCTTTAGGCGAGTTAACTCTTTCTACAGGAGATCGATCTAATCAACAGTAAGAGAGTGAGGGAGCCAATGTGAAAATAACATCAAGCTAATTGGTAGCAGTCAACATGTTGACATTTAGAATGTCACCCAATTTGTTGGACGAGACTGAGGGAGGTTCACGTGGGTCATCCATTAGGAAAACAAGGCAACTTTTAACCTGAAACTGGATCATAATTGTTATTTATGGTATCATTAGTTATTTTTTTGCCTGGCCAGAAATAAAATAACGCTATATGGAAAACTACAGCCACTGCATGTCACTGCACGGCACACTATGCTCCATATTGAATAAGGAGTACATCTGAAATCATTCCCTATGTAAAACCACATGGCTCTAGTAAATGACTATGAGTCATCCTATCCATGTGGCATGTTTATCTCTGAGTCATAGGAGGCGGGGAACTTTCCCATTAAAACACAAGTTGAAACAGCTATAGAAAAGGCTGTAAAGCATGATAAACAACCCTTATTTTGAGTTTAGATGTAACTAATGTAAGATAATGTGTGAATAGAGATATACGACTCGGCTGATAAGTATGTATGTGTAGATGCAGTGAGGGCAAGGTGGACATACAGTAGGGACAAAGTCTGAGTAGAAGGACATATGGCGTACAAATTGAAGAGGTATCTTTGTGTTGAGACAAAGATGGCAATGAGGAGACAAGATGTTGATGAGGAGGACAAACGTCTGTGTGGCCAAGCCATAGTTGAAGTCGGAAGTTTACATACACCTTAGAGAAATACATTTAAACTCAGTTTTTCACAATTCCTGACATGTAATCCTAGTAAAGATTCCTGGTCTTAGGTCAGTTAGGATCACCACTTAATTTTAAGAATGTGAAATGTCAGAATGATAGTAGAGAGAATGATTTATTTCAGCTTTTATTTCTTTCATCACATTCCCAGTAGGTCAGAAGTTTACATGCACTCAATTAGTATTTGGTAGCATTGCCTTTAAATTGTTTAACTTGGATCAAAAGTTTTGGGTAGCCTTCCACAAGCTTCCCACAATAAGTTGGGTGCATTTTGGCCCATTCCTCCTGACAGAGCTGGTGGACCTGAGTCAGGTTTCTAGGTCTCCTTGCTCGCTCATGCTTTTTCAGTTCTGCCCACACATTTTCTATAGGATTGAGGTCAGGGCTTTGTGATGGCCACTCCAGTACCTTGACTTTGTTGTCCTTAAGCCATTTTGCCACAACTTTGGAAGTATGCTTGCGGTTATTGTCCACTTGGAAGACCCATTTGCAACCCAGCTTTAACTTCCTGACTGATGTCTTGACATGATTCTTCAATATAGTTCAATATAGTTCCTCGTGCAGCAAAGCACCCCCACAACATGATGCTGTCACCCCCGTGCTTCTCGGTTGAGATGGTGTTCTTCCGCTTGCAAGCCTCCCCCTTTTTCCTCCAAACATAACGAAGGTCATTATGGCCAAACAGTTCCCATTTTTGTTTCATCAGACCAGAGGACATTTCTCCAAAAAGTACCATATTTGTCCCCATGCTTGGGGTCATTGTCCATTTGGAAGACCCATTTGTGACCAAGCTTTAACTTCCTGACTGATGTCTTGACATATTGCTTCAATATATCCAAGTTTCTAAAGCCATGACATCATTTTCTGGAATATTTCAAGCTGTTTAAAGGCACAGTCAACTTAGTGTATGTGAACTTCTGATTCACTAGAATTGAGATACATTGAGTTATAATAGAAATAATCTGTCTGTAAACAATTATTGCAAAAATTACTTGTGTCATGCACAAAGTAGATGTCCTAACCGACTTGCCAAAATTATAGTTTGTAAACAAGAAATTTGTGGAGTGGTTGAAAAACGAGTTTTAATGTCTCCAACCTAAGTGTATGTAAACTTCCGACTTCAACTGTACATACTGTATGTGTTTATACACATCATTAGGCCATGCATGCAATGAAGATAGGACCATTCTGCAACATTCTGGGAGATGAGGCAGTACAACCCAGTGTGCATTGTAGGTTACCATGCACACTCATGGTAGGTAGAGTATCAGGACAACAATAATGGCCATGTTGAGTGTGCATGCCTGTAGATACACAAGGCTGCATTGGGTTGTTAGACAATTCGGACGAGGATCCATGCAGTCACGTAGTGAGGTGAGTTGAAGATGGACATAAGGACCTAAGTCAGTTAAGGCAAAGGCCCATGCAGCTACAACAGTGGCACAAGGCCATATTAAGTGTCCATGCATACAGAAAGACGAGACGGGTCCATGCTTACAATGATGCCGGCCCAGTGTGGTGTCTCCCTGGCCAGGAGCGAGGGGCTGATGGTGACCATGAGGAAGGCCACGGCTGTGATGGCCACCCCCAGCAGCAGCTGCAGCAGGGCAATGAGCAGGGGGAAGCGACAGCCACAGCACTTGTGGGCATCCTCGGGCGCTGGGCCTCCCTCCTCTGCTTTCCCCCCTTTCTTCTCCTGGAGGGGGGGCGCTCCTCCGCTCTTCTCCCCTCCTCCAGATCCCTTCTTTCCTTCTCCCATTCTTCACCTTCTGCCTTGAGATGAGACTAGCGCGTATTCTTCAGCTCCTTGGGAAGTTGTTTTCTCTTTCTCTTTTCTCACTCTTTCCTTTCCCGTTTCTTTGTCAGTGTCTTACCGTTGTGCTGTCTGTCAGTGTGCTACCCTGCTCCCTGCCACGCCCCCCGTTCCCTTCCCCTCTCTGCTCAGGGTTCCTCTCAGTATTAGCCCAGCTCGGCTGCTAGGCTATTTGGAACCAGAGAAGGCTCTGAACTAATATGGAAAACATTTAGGGCAGATTCCTGGAGCGGCTCTGGGCGCCACATATAGCAGTGCAGCAGCACACTGTGGAGTAAAAGAAGAGGAGGAAGGGGGGAGGGGGCAGAGAAGACACAAGGGGGGACTCCAACACACGATCAGAAGCACCCCTGTGAACAGACATTAACATAGAAAATGAAGGATGCTTGTTTTAACATGAAATAAAAAATCAAGTTCAGTGGCAGTTGGGTCTATGGGTTAAAGGAAGATTGGCACAGAGGTCGTCACCCACGTCATTCTCAAATGAGAGTGGTTGGATCACTGTTGTCTGCACCATTACACGCACAGTACGGCCAAGTGCTGGAAGCCAAAGTCACATGATTTAGTGGAAGAAGTAATGTGATCGGGAGACATGTGAGGGCATTACTATAGCTATGATCCTCTATTAAAATGATCAAAACATGGATTAATTGGTCCAATTACAGTTCAGCCTCTAGGGTATATAAGAAATTTGGGGGTATTTTATTAAATAGCTATGCCAAACTAATGGAATAAGTTATTACATATTATTATATGGTTTCAGAGAAGCCAGGGACAGAAGATTTTCCCAGACGTCATGTGACTTGACCAGGAAAAACTATTGGGATTATAACCTATGGAATCCAGCATTTTTATCTGGTCAGGTCACATGGTTAAGGAAAACTCTTATGGCCCAAAGATGTTGGTTACCTATCCCAGAAACTTAATACACAGCTAGCACATAACTTTCTGACAACCAGGTGTTTCTTAGCTGGGAATTCAGTAGTTACGCATCTAATTAGCATAATAAAGAAATCCCCGTAAAAATCGGTCAGTTTAAGCTAGAGATATCAGTTTGCATTGGATGTGTCTCAATCCACCGCATTCGCCTAAATCGCCCTTCCGCATCTGCGGTAAAAGGTGACAGAGCTACAGCAGTGTTTTTTGGACCATGAGACATCCTGAAAATCGGTCTTCTCACAAAACCGTTTGAATGGTTTGTGGAAAGAGGACTCTCACGAACATTATGGTGTTTTCAGATTTGCACTACAACCCCACAAGTGTCTTGGGACTCGTCTGAAGTCAGTTCAGCCGATCTGCCAAATTCTGTCTGTAGCGTCCAAACAGTTTGGGCTACACACTCTGTGGAAAGGTGAGACTCTCCTATATGTCAGTTGTTTTGTTCTAGAATTCCCACAGGCCTCACAAGATTCATCTGAAGGTCTCCTGGTACCAGTTGAAAGAAATGAATGGAAGTCTACACTGCATTTGGAAAGTATTCAGACCTCTTCACTTTTTCCACATGTTGTTACATTACAGCCTTATTATAAAATTGATTAAATCATGTTTTCCCCTCATCAATCTACATACAATACCCCATATTGACAAAACAAAAACAGGTTTGTATAGATTTTTGCAAATCTATTCAAAATGTTAAAAACTGAAATAAACATTTACACAAGTATGCCGACCCTTTACTTTGTTGAAGCACCTTTGGCAGCAAATACAGACTTGAGTCTTCTTGGGTATGACGCTACAAGCTTGGCACACCTGTATTTGGGGAGTTTCCCCCATTCTTCTCTGCATATCCTCTCAAGCTCTGTCAGGTTGGATGTGGAGCGTCGCTGCACAGCTATTTTCAGGTATCTCCACAGATGTTCGATCGGGTTCAAGTCCGGGCTCTGGCTGGGCCAGTCAAGGACATTCAGAGACTTGTCCCGAAGCCACTCCTGCGTTGTCTTGGCTGTGTACTTAGGGTCGTTGTCCTGTTGGAAGGTGAACCTTCTCCCCAGTCTGTGGTCCTGATCACTCTGGAGCAGGTTTTCATCAAGGATCTCTCTGTACTTTGCTCCGTTCATCTTTCCCTCGATCCTTTCCCTCGTCTCCTAGTTCCTGCCATTGAAAAAAATCCCACAGCATGATGCCGCCACCACCAAGCTTCATCTTAGGGATGGTACCAGGTTTCCTCCAGATGTGATGCTTGGCATTCAGGCCAAGCATTCAGACCAGAGAATATTGTTTCTAATGTTCTGAGAATCCTTTAACTTCCTTTTGGAAAACTCCAAGTGGGCTGTCATGTGCCTTTTACTGAGGAGTGGCTTCTGTCTGGTCATTCAACCATAAAGGCCTGATTGGTGCAGTGCTGCAGAGATGGTTGTCCTTCTGGAAGGTTCTCCCATCTCAACAATGGAACTCAGGAGCTCTTTCAGAGTGACCATCGGGGGCCTCCTGAGTGGCGCAGCGGTCCTAGGCTGTATCGCATTCAGCCGCGACCAGGAGACCCATGAGGCGGTGCACACTGGCCCAGCGTCGTCCGGGTTAGGGGAGGGTTTGGCTGGCTGGGATGTCCTTGTCCCATCGCGCTCTAGCGACTCCTTGTGTCGGGCTGGGCGCATGCACGCTGACTTCGGTCACCAGCTGTATGGTGTTTCCACTGACACATTGGTGCGGCTGGCATCCGGGTTATGCGAGCAGTGCGTCAAGAAGCAGTGCGGCTTGGCAGGGTCGTGTTTCGGAGGACGCATGGCTCTCGACCTTTGCCTCTCCCGAGTCCGTATGGGAGTTGCAGCGATGGGACAAGACTGTAACTACCAATTGGATATCATTAAAAAGTTTGAAAAATATATATATATACATATATCAATATATTCATTTTAAAATAAAATATAAAAAGGGTGACCATTGGGTTCTTGGTAACCTCCCTGACCCCAAGGCCCTTCTCCCCTGATTGCTCAGTTTGGCCAGGCGGTCAGCTCTAGGAAGAGTCTTGGTGGCTCCAAACTTCTTCCATAAAAGACTGATGGAGGCCACTGTGTTCTTGTTTTTGCTTTGTCATCATGGGGTATTGTGTGTAAATTTATGAGGATTAAAAAAAAACTATTTTAGATGAAGGTTGTAACGTAACAAAATGTGTAAAAAGTCCAAAAAAAGTATCTGTTGTGAATATGTTATGCAGGTGTTTGTATGGGCTGATAGCAATAAGCCCTGGGTGTTGCTTTGGGTTTTACCTCTGTCAACGGCAGCATCAATGTTATGTTGCGTGGTCTGTCCACTATGACTCGGGAAAGCATGCAGTTTATTTGGCTACAGATAACAGATATGTAGGAACATCACAAGGTGGTGAAAGTGCACGCGGTGATTTATGCTCCTTTCCAAGAGACATTATGATCGATGCTTGGCTGCCGATTGACAAATAAAAATAATCTTGCTATTTTCTTTTGTCCATAATTATTTCATCATGTACGCTATCCTTCCTGCACTGTAGGCTATCTAGTTATTGGCTAAAGCATGCCAACACCAGAGGGGGCACATTCACTATAAAATGCAGATGGAAACTTGTTTTTTTTTTGTTACTGAAGTTTATATTAAAGAGATTGTTCACCCAAATTACACAATTACACTGGTTTCCTTGCCCTTTATGCCTTCTGTGTGACAGCAATCCATGTTTTGGTTTAGTTTCCCTGGCAGTGGCTGGCACTGTTTCCAAATGTTAACGTTTTAGCATTCAATTGTGGCACAAATCCCATTCAAGTCATGGGAGCGATATTGGCATTTTTCGCGCATCATGTTCAAATCATCCATAAATTACTTTGGTGAGCTTCACAATACAGTTTAGATACTTTCGGATGATTTGGATATGATGCCTAAAAAAAATTATTGAATGGGATTTGTGCCACAAATGCTAAAATGTTAGCATCTGGAAACAGTGTCAGGAACACTAAACCAAAGCATGGATTACTGTCATACCTTGTCCATAGACTATTTACAGGGTAAGGAAACCAATACGTCATTTGGGTGAAGTATCCCTTAAATGTCTCTATAGCTAGGTGTTACATGGTATATTACATTGCCAGTGTAAGTATACTGAAGCTGCTTGGTTATATGGTGAAACCTGTTTTAAGTTAGTGTCACAGTGTCTTGGCAGTAGGCTACACCATTTGCCTATGTATTACTAACAACATAACATCTTTATTACATATTTATAATAGTGCAAGTTTATTTCTTCCTATGATCTCCAAAGTATCAATATTGGATCTTAATAAAAACGACATGTCACTTAGTAAAACATGTTTCAATAGCCAAGCATGCATAAGTTAACACATATAATTGTTTCTCTTCTCACATGGGCCATGTTCACATTATCTTCGTGTGCTCAACAATAATGTAGCCTAATTGTAATGCATTATGCATAGCACAATGACACGATTGCATACATTGTTACGAATTTGTTCATTGGAAGATGTCTACACGGATGAATAAGGAACTGCTGCGCACATTTTTGTGTAGCCTACTCAGACAGTGTCATGGTTACTGAAAACACACCTCAGGGCGGCTGGCGGGCTGAGAGGCTCAGCGCGAGAAGGGATGAGCAGCCTACCTCGCCCCCCGGATGTGTGTGTGTGTGTGTGTGTGTGTGTGTGTGTGTGTGTGTGTGTGTGTGTGTGTGTGTGTGTGTGTGTGTGTGTGTGTGTGCGCGCGCGTGCGTGCGTGCGTGCGTGCGCGCGCGTCGCATTCAGGTACATGGTCAAAGCAGAGCTCAATTGGATGAGGATGTGCACCGGTAGAACGGACATGATATAATAAACAATTATTTCAGTCGTTTGACTATGACATTTAACTCCAATAGAATACCATACATTAATAGATATGTCTTATTTTGCATTGCCATAGAAACGGGCTGTGACGTAGCCTACTAGACCGGGTCTTGCAAAGGTCTTAATTACCGGACGTTGTGCTGGTGCAGTTTACACGTGAGTTGGAGCTGTTCCGACTCGAGACGCGCGTGCGCTGTGCACTCTCGCACAAACTGCTCGAAAGTGGCAGTTGAGGAAAATAGACAGCATTCTAAAGCGCAGCACTATCGAGAATAGTCGCCGTGTAACATCTTCCCAAACCTTCTCTGTCTGCTGGTTTTGGAATAACAAACATTGTAAAGACAAAGTGGAATAGCCTACCGACAAGTTATGGATGAAAGAATACCGCGTCTGCAAGACAGACAATTTACTGATCATGAACATTTTTTAGGGTAATAATTTCATTTTTAGGACAGTATTAGATGATCACCCTTGGTACCTTTATAACTATGTGACTATCCTGCCCTCTTTCTTTATTTCAGGTTGGAATACTCCTCACTCTACATGTGTAAATCGAAAAGAGGACTGAAGCGCGAAGATGGCAAGGTATGCGCTCATTTAGTCTGGTTTGCATCTCAATACAATGTCTGATAGCTAACAAGTCATTGTAGGATAACACAACTGTCTTGACTATGTGGCACTTGATGTAGAATGAATCTAACACTGTCATTCGTTTCTGTGGTCCTAATCGAATATATCTATCTTATTGTTCCCAGGACGCGTACAAGTTACCACACCGATTGATAGAGAAGAAGAGGAGAGACAGAATCAATGAATGTATCGGACAGCTGAAGGATTTGTTACCCGAACATCTCAAATTGACGGTAAGCTTTTGCAATTATGAAGGATGATGTGTAGCCTAATAATGTGTGTTTTTATGCGACTGTTTCGTTAAATGATTGTTGAGTAATTGGATATCATGTTGTTCTCTTTCAGACGCTCGGGCATTTGGAGAAAGCGGTTGTTCTCGAGTTAACTTTGAAGCATTTAAACGCGTTGACTGCAGTCACTGAGCAACAACACCAGAAGATTATTGCTTTGCAGAATGGTAAATTGTTACATAACCTCCAGCGACTTCAATTTTGGACTTTTAGGTTTCTCTACATAGACTACTTTGGGTTTAGAGTTGAGCTTGGATAGACTATGCGTAAAAGTTATTGTAGCCTAACTCAAATTCGATAGGCCTATTGGTTGTGTTCTCACAGTTGATTACGATTAAATCATGTACTGTAAATTGTGTCGTTTCTAACTTTTTCAGGGGATCGATCGATGAAGACGTCCGTTCACGCTGATTTGGATGCGTTCCACTCCGGGTTCCAAGCATGTGCCAAAGAGGTCCTGCAGTACCTCAACAAGTTCGAGAACTCGAATACGCGCGAGCAGCGGTGCGCGCAGCTCATCAACCACTTGCACAAAGTATCTGCGCAATTTCAGCCTAGTGCGCCACTGCTCCATTCCCAGCAACCTGCCGGAGACGTGCTGGAGCGCGATGTCCAGAAAGCTGAAATCCAAGCCGGACATGACCGCGTATCGGTCATACAGAGGAGCCACGGGGAGCTTAACGAGAATGACACAGACACAGACAGTGGATACGGGGGTGAGGCGGAAAAGACCGATGGGAATAAAGGATGTGACCGTAGCAAAGCAGTGAAGATAAAGCAGGAGTTCGGGGATGAACGCGCAGCCAAAAAAACGAAGATGAACTGGGCTGGAAACGGTACGACGGGCGCAGACACGACCACCAGACCTGACCTGGCCTTTATGAACTCTTTGATGGGAATAACTGGTTTGGGACAGCAGACTCCATTTTGCATGCCTTTTTACTTCATCAATCCCTCTGCAGCGGCGACTTACATGCCGCTATTCGACAAAAGTAACCTAGAGAAGTTTGTGTACCCTGCTGCGGCAGCAGCAGCTCTCTCAGCCCCGTTTCCATGGTTATACCCCGGCCTTAACTCACACGCTTCGGCAACTGCAGCGGCTGCCGCAGGTGCTTTCGCCGGCATGTCGACAGAGAAGAGCTCCGGATTCGGTTCCAACTCCAAGCACTCTCTCTCTGACGACAGTGACATGTCAAACGTGGAGCCGGGCTCACCTGAGGAGAGGGAGGACAACCCTGAGAATGATGTTGATTATGATGATGATGATGATGTTGATGATGATGATGATGATGATGATGGTATTAGGGAAGGACTCCCCAGACAATGAAAATGACTGTACATAATGAAGATAACATTAGATTTTTATTTCTTGTAAAAACGGTCTAATTTACCTGTGTAGCCTATATCCTAATTGGATCTACATTCTGCATATTATTTTGTTTAGGATTTTCTGATAGCTGTCTGTTTTTACCTGAAATGATTGTCATTGATAGTAGGAGTTTCGAGACAAGTTTCACAATTGAATTTCTCCTTTATTTTGGCCAGGCAGGGGGAAGTTGTGACAGTTTGTGCCTTTTGCACTTAATGCAAGAGTAATCTGAATGATAATCGACAATGATTGACACTAACAACATGCACACATCTGGTATTACTACAGTCCTAGGGTATATTGAGCTGGAGTTAGTTTTTCCATTGACACAACCTTTAAAACTGGCAATATCAGTGCCAAAACATCAAGATAAACATTCTGCTCCTATGCGCAGTATTGTCCTCAGATCCCCAATCAGATACTAGTCACATTGGATGTATGGAGTTGCAAATGACCTCTACCAAGGTTAGAATCAACATTGCTGACTGACTACAGTATGACTAATGGTGATAGATGTATGACTAATGGTGATAGATGTGTTTTGATCCATTTCCTTGTACATATGCACTAAATTGACCCCCCCCCCCCCCCATACACACACAAATGTCTAACTAACTGGATACATGACTACGTATTATGTAACTCCCTATCCAGGCCAACATGTTTTGATTTGTCTATTTAGTCTTCTGGAATTTTCAATCACCTCCTCAAATAAGTTTTTCTGACTGCTGATATTCGGCATATTGAAAAGAAGCACTTCATTGGAAGATGCTGTTTTATGACAATTGACAATTATGTCCCTGATTGGTTGGCATCTCTGCACACATAATGAGACACCGCGGGACCTGTCGGCTACCTCCAGCAAAATGATACTAGGTATGATAGCACCTTATAGAACTTTGATATTGAATGTAACTACCTGTGTATTTCTTAGCTCTGGAAGTCTGTATGTATAGGATTAACGTGTAGTTCTTTACTATTTGAGAGATAAAGTGCACTTGTTTCTGCCTTTGGAAAATCCCCCCTGTCCCCTCCCAACACTCACTTTCCAACTATTCTAGTCTATCACTGTATCTATTTTTAGAAAATCACTAAACTAGAGGGCAGACATTTTACTCCAGACTGTACAGACTGTCAATGTGTTTGAAGAACCAGATACTAGGCTACTACAGATATTGAAGCTTTTTAGTGATTTTGTGCAGAACTTATAAGCCACTAATCATAGCTCGTTTTGGGGTAATAAGTCTTATTGTACTTATACAGCTACATGATACAACTGATACTCAGCCTCAGAATGAAGAAGTAGCTGTAGTATCACATTCTAACACAAACACATACAGGATAGGCGTATGTAGATGGAGAGGTAACTTTGGTCGGGGACCGATAGTTCTGATAAATGTCCTTTTAAAAGAGATTCATTCCTGCAAATGTGGTGTTTATTGTGTGTTATGAGTTCCTTGTGTGAGTAACTACATATAATTTGCATACCCAGTGTTGCTTATTTTTAGCTTATGTTTATCAGCTCTTGCCTCAAATCCACTATGTTTTAAACCAGGGCTCTCCAACCCTATTCCCGAAGAGCTACTCTCCTGTAGGTTTTCGCTCCAACCCCAGTTTTAATTGACCTGATTCAGCCTATCAACCCGCTCATTATTAGAATCAGGTGCACTAGATTAGGGTTGGAGCAAAAACCTACGGGATGGTGGCTCTCCAGGAACAGGGTTGGAGAGGTTAAACTGTCTTCAAAAGTGGCACGTGTGTGTAAATCATTTTGTGAATATACTATGGAATATATGTCTGATGTCAATGTCCAAAAATATTTAACCGAGCAACTGTTGCACATTTCGTTAATGCTTTACACATATGGTGTTCTAAATTATTGCTGACAAATTGTAAAATAAATATCAGACCAAAAACCATTTGGATGTCTTATTGTTATTTATTTATGTTTACCACAAAATGGATAGTTTGCTTCATCGACACACTACATATACAAAAGTCTGTGGAGACCCCTTCAAATGTGTGGATTCGGCTATTTCAGCCACACCCGTTGCTGACAGGTGTATAAAATCAAGAGCACAGCCATGCAATCTCTATAGACAAACATTGGCAGTAGAATGGCCTTACTGAGGAGCTCAGTGACTTACAACGTGGCACCTCATAGGATGCCACCTTTCCAACAAGTCAGTTAGTCAAATTTCTGCCCTGCTAGAGCTGCCCCGGTCAACTGTAAGTGCTGTTATTGTAAAGTGGAAACATCTAGGCGCAACAACGGACCAGCCGCGAAGTGGTAGGCCACACAAACTCACAGAATGGGACCAATGAGTACTGAAAAAATATTATTTCCTCAGTTGCAACACTCACAGAGTTCCAAACTGCATCAGGAAGCAATGTCAGCACAAGAACTGTTCGTCTGAAATGGGTTTCCATGGCCAAGCAGCCGCATAAAAGCCTAAGATCACCATAAGCAATGCCAAGTGTCGGCTGGGGTGGTGTAAAGCTCACCACCATTGGACTCTGGAGCAGTGATGAATCACGCTTCACCATGTGGAAGTGTGATCGACAAATCTGTGTTTGGCGGATGCCAGGAGTTTGGTGACGGAAGAATAATGGTCTGGGGCTGTTTTTCATGGTTTGGGCTAGTCCCCTTAGTTACAGTGAAGGGACATCTTAACACTAAAGCATACAGTGATATTCTAGACGATTCTGTGCTTCCAAATCTGTGGCAACGATTTGGGGAAGGCCCTTTCCTGTTTCAGCATGACAATGCATCCGTGCACAAAGCGAGGTCCATACAGAAATGGTTTGTCGAGATCGGTGTGGAAGAACTTGACTGGCCTGCACAGAGCCCTGACCTCAACCCCATCGAACTCCTTTGGGATGAATTGGAAGGCCAACTGCAAGTCAGGCCTAATCGCCGACTTCACTAATGCTCTTGTGGCTGAATGGAAGTCCCAGCAGCAGTGTTCCAACATCTAGTGGAAAGTCTTCCCAGAAGAGTGGAGACTGTTATAATAACTCCATATTAATGCCCATGGTTTTGGAATGAGATGTTCGACGAGCAGTTGTCCACATACTTTTGGTCATGTAGTGTAGCTATAACATATGCTTTCATTGATAGAAGACACGCTAGAGAGGATCACAACCATTACAATGATCTACTTAAAATTGACACATTCACTTATAGTGTATTAAAGTAGTCAAAAGTTTAGTATTTGGTCCCATATTCCCGGCATTCAATGACCACATCAAGCTTTTGACTTTACAAACTTGTTGGATTCATTTGCAGTTTGTTTTGGTTGTGTTTAAAATTATGTTTAGCCTAACTGAATGGGGAATAATACATTCTGTCATTTTTAAGTCACTTTTTATTGTAAATAAGAATAGAAGATGTTTCTGAAAACTTCTACATCTATTATCACAGTAGCATCCACATTTAATTGGATCTCCAACAACAAGTGGTGTGAACACCAAGTCATACTGTACACCCTGATACTGTTATGTCCTCAGGTTGATCTGTATTGTTGCTAGCTCTCTAATCAACTGACATCAAGCCAGCTGTGGAATGTATAGTAAGCCAAGGCTTAGAGCTAATGTCATCCCACTGGGCACAGATGTCAATTCAACGTCTATTCCATCATTGAAATGATGTGGACAACAACGTTGATTCAACCAGTGTGTGCCCAGTGGGATGTGATAAGAGAGGGATGAAGTGTGTTTACACTTACACACACTGACTGCGCTGACTGGTGCAAAGCAACAATGTTTCTTTCACTACTTTTGTGCTGTTTGGCAAAGTCAACTCCAGTGAAAAGGACAAAAGGGCTTCTGTTCCTAATAACACCTTTGAGTAGGCCTGATGACAAAGACCACCCCCAGTACGGTAGGTCTATGTTGTCACAATTAGTTGAACACCTTGATTTCTTGTTAGGCTGTTATTTCTGAACACAGCCATCACTGCAAAAGTTACCAATTGTCACTATTGTGCATTTTTGGTATCGACCAAACAGAGGTGGTTGATACCTTGGAAAATGGTGCAGACGGATAAGGTCTGCCGTGCTTCAAAGTCTTAGGAAACTGTGCAGTATTACATGTGTTTTCTTCAATTAAAGTCACATGCATTTCGCTACACCTGCAATAACATTGCTAAACACATGTATGTGACAAATACAATTCGATTTGATCTCTAGTCTTTAACATGACATTTGTATTTCTCCGTTTGGATTGTTAGGTAATATTTCAAAAACTATTGTCTGATTTGTAAGACGAGTTGATAAGTCAACGGTTTGTCAGCTATTTGAATCAGAGAGCAGTAAGCTGATTTCCAGTCACTTCTTACTTCTGTTTTAGTCAAGGTCAGTGAAGGACAGACACAGCCTTGGGGTTTCCCTGTATCAGTAATGCTCTGCATAGTAATGGATAAGCAGTCTAGTAGTTAAATATTCCAAACTGCAACATTTCCACCCTCACTGGCGAAGCACAATACTTTCTATCTGACTAAATCTTTACACAGTTGTAACCAGAATTCAGGACACTGGTGAAAGTATCTAACAGGCTAAGATATAAGGAGAGTAACTAGTATGTATATCAACTTATTCTAACCCTTACGAAAAAAGATTGCAGTCAGAGTGCAGTATAACTGCAGTACACTGCAGTTATAGTTAGAGTGCAGTATAACTGCAGTATGCTGCAAATACTGCTTCCAAAAGAACAGTCTTTTTACTGTAGTAATTTTGCAGTGCAACTGCAATTACAGTGCTGTATAACTGCAGTTCAGCTGCAGTACACTGCAGTTATTCTGCAATTACTGTGTCCAAAATACCACAGTCGACTGTAGTTACTATACTTTTACTGCGGTTTCAAAACTGAAATATTTTTCTGTAAGGGAATCAAATCACTGCAAAATTACTTATTTTGGTCACAGTATTTGCAGCATACGGGTAAGGGTTAGAATGCGTTGATATACATACTAGTTTACCCTCCTTATCTTTTAGCCTATTAGATACTTTCACTAGTATCCTGAATTCTGGTTACTGTGTAAAGATTTAGTCAGATAGAAAGTATTGTTGCAGATTGGAATATTTAACTACGAGCTCTGTATCTCAGTGCTGGAGGTGTCACTACAGACCCTGGTTCGATTCCAAGCTGTATCACAACTGGCCATGATTGGGAGTCCCATATGGTGGCTCACAATTGGCCCAGCGTCGTCTGGGTTAGGGTTTGGCCGGTGTAGGCCGCCATTGTAAATAAGAATTTGTTCTTAACTGACTTTGCCTAATAAAGTTTAAATATTTTTTTATTTTAATGCAACAGTTCTCTCACGTCACCCCGCTCCTCCGCTCTCTCCACTGGCTTCCAGTTGAAGCTCGCATCCGCTACAAGACCATGGTGCTTGCCTACGGAGCTGTGAGGGGAACGGCACCTCAGTACCTCCAGGCTCTGATCAGGCCCTACACCCAAATAAGGGCACTGCGTTCATCCACCTCTGGCCTGCTCGTCTCCCTACCACTGAGGAAGTACAGTTCCCGCTCAGCCCAGTCAAAACTGTTCGCTGCTCTGGCTCCCCAATGGTGGAACAAACTCCCTCACGACGCCAGGACAGCGGAGTCAATCACCACCTTCCGGAGACACCTGAAACCCCACCTCTTTAAGGAATACTTAGGATAGGATAAAGTAATCCTTCTCACCCCCTCCCCCCTTAAAATATTTAGATGCACTATTGTAAAGTGGCTGTTCCACTGGATGTCATAAGGTGAATGCACCAATTTGTAAGTCGCTCTGGATAAGAGCGTCTGTTAAATGACTTAAATGTAAATGTAAACTCAACCCCACTGACTTCTATAATACAATTCAAGGTAAAACTCTTCATAAACCAGACATGAGTTCAAAATGAGAAATGTGTTTGACTTAACCTTGTTGCCTGAAGTGTTTTCATGACCGCTAATAGTTTAGAAATAATCCACTTTATTATTATGCAATGATTTCCCACGGTCAACGAGAACCACCAGAGCCATCCAGTTGTCTATGGCTTTGGGATTATTGGACGGGCAGCGCCATCTGGTGGAGATACAGACAACACGTTTTCCATCTCCATCATCAAGTAACTCCCACTTCTTTCACCATAGGGCTTTTCACACTACTTGAGCCGAACCGAGGCAAGCCAAACCAAGTTGTACAGAGCTGGCCTAGTTACACACCCACCTTAGTTGCTCACACTGTACTGGAAAGGGCAATGTGAAAAGAAAATATCTGAGCCAGCAGTTTGGTCTGGGTCGGCATGGTAGTGTTAAAAAGGCACATGTTTCTCCGGCGTACTCTTCCTATGTCCTGTGCCTCTTTCAATTAGCATTTTATAGAATATCAAACTCATGGACAACATAAAAGCGGACAAAAAGTTTGTCACATTGTTTTATTATAATAATGCAATCCATGTCATATCAGCAGCCAGTAGCCATACATCTCTGAACAATTTGCTGTGAATTAAGGCAGAAAAATAAAACGTATGTACAGTTGATTTCTTAACATGGGAGAGCACAGGACACAAATGTTAAACACTGACCGAAACAACCTATGGAAACATAAAGGTGGTTTCTTAACTACCTATTTTTCCAATAAACATCTTACCCGCACAATGAACAGAGCTAGCCTGGTCCCAGATGTGTTTGTGCTGTATCGCCAACTCCTATTGGTCACTGGCGTAACAATGAGTATAGAAATTGGCAAGACTACAAACACATCTGAGACCAGCCTAGAACAGAGCAGGGTCATTGTTGGAATAATCCCCAGTAAAAGCTTGACATTAGTCGTATACAGTATATGCAGAAATAAGTATGAGTATAAGGCACTTGTTAAGAACTTATTAAAAGCTGAGTAGCACAGAACCATTAGTTTATCAAAACCCAGAAGAGGTGTTCGGTACAATGAGGGCAACTGTTGCATACAATCGATCAACGATCAACTCGTTTTATCAGGTTTTAGTCAGTGCTATAGTGTTACATTAGCCTGGTTCCAGATCAGTTTGTGCTGCTTTGGCAACTCCTCTGGTCATTGTCACGCCAAGGAATTGGCAAGACATGAAAAACGGATCTTGGTCATTATCCACAAAGCTTCTCAGAGTATGGGTGCTGATCTAGGATCAGGTCCCCTCTGTCCACATAATCATATTCATTTTGCTATAAAAGATTTAAAAAACTATCTTAGATCAGCACTTGTACTCTAAGACACTTGATGAATACAGGCCCTGGGACAAGTCTAGTTTTCCATATCTGTCAATTGAGCCAAACCACTCCCTCTTAGGATCTAACAGAAGTTGTTTTAGTGTTACTTAGGGCTCGATTGAATCCGTAGCGTTGAAGATCTGCGCTGTAGCATGATAGAAATGTCAAGGTCATTTCCCATTGAGATGACGTATGCAGCGTTTACCACGAAGGCAAAATCCCCGCGAATGCAGGAACATTGCTTATGAATTGCTATCGCCCTGCAGCACAGGTCTTCAGCCCTGTGGATGAAATGGAGCCCTTAAGGTTTGAATAAGTATTCAGATGTTGCTACTTGGAAAAACAAACACATGCAATAAGACCTCGAATCTTTGGTCCCATTTCTTTACAGATCAATAAGATTCAACATTTTGGCAAAGTAATACATATTTTCAACACAAGATAAAGGAGAAAACTAACGCTGTCGGTTCATTTGATGCTGTTACGTTAACAATACTGCATAAGTGTACATACACAGTTCTGCTTCTTCCTCAGCAATTGGAAATACATGTGAATGGTGACCGAACTTCATACTATCTACACTATTCTAATATTTCAATAAGTGATTTATCCGTTGACATTTCACATATCGTAACAATTAGTGACATATCAGCACTTTTGGACAGTTCATAGGCTACCATCTACCCCTTTCTTCAGTAACAAAGCCTTGAACCATTGGTTGTATAACTGTGCATAGTGTATAATGAGAATCAGAACAGAGCAGAACAGAAACAGTCTGCCTGTTGGTTGATGTGAGCATAAATGCTTCAGAAACAGACATCCTTTAAAAGTGACTTTGCCCCATAGGGCCACTGTATAGACATCTCATCCAGGACTCAACGCAGTCCATACATCAATTAATACACTGGATAAAATACAATTATTTACCACAGAATTACTAAACTCTTCAAATGTACAGTATCAGTCAAAAGTTTGGACACACCTAGTCATTCAAGGGTTTTTCTTTATTTGTACTATTTTCTACATTGTAGAATAATAGTGAAGACATCAATACTATGAAATAACACATATGGAATCATGTAGTAACCAAAAAAGTGTTAAACAAACAAATCAAAATACATTTTATATTTTAGATTCTTCAAAGTAGCCACCCTTTGCCTTGATGACAGCTTTTCACACTCTTGGCATTCTCTCAAACAGCTGCATGAGGTAGTCACCTGGAATGCATTTCACACAACAAGTGTGCCTTGTTAAAAGCTCATTTGTGGAATTTCTTCTGAATGCCTTTGAGCCAATCAGTTGTGTTGTGACAAGGTAGGGGTGGTATACAGAAGAAAGCCCTATTTGGTAAAAGAACAATTCCATATAATGGCAAGAACAGCTCAAATAAGCAAAGAGAAACGAAAGTCCATTATTACTTTAAGACATAAAGGTAGGTCAATCCGGAAAACTTCAATAACTTTGAAAGATTCTTCAAGTGCAGTCGCAAAAACCAAAACTGTCTCTAATGAGGACCGCCAGAGTTACCTCTGCTGCAGAGGACAAATTCATTAGAGTTAGCCTCAGAAATTGAAGCCAAAATAAATGCTTCACCGAGTTCAAGTTACAGACACATCTCAACATCAACTGTTCATAGGAGACTGCGTGAATCAGGCCTTCATGGCAGAAACCACTACTAAAGGACACCAATAAGAAGAATAGACTTGCTTGGACCAAGAAACACGAGCAAAGGACATTAGACCAGTGGAAATCTGTCCTTTGGTCTAATATGAGATTTCTGGTTCCAACCGCCGTGTCTTTGTGAGATGCAGAGTAGGTGAACTGATGATTTCTGCATGTGTGGTTCCCACCGTGAAGGTGTGATGGTGTGTTGGTGCTTTACTAGTGACACTGTCAGTGATTTATTTAGAATTCAAGGCACACTTAACCAGCATGGCTACCATAGCATTCTGCAGCGATATGCCATCCCATCTGGTTTGCGCTTAGTGGGACTATAATTAGTTTTTCAACAGGACAATGACCCAACACATCTCCAGGCTGAGTAAGGACTACTGAGTAAGGACTATATTACAAAGAAGGAGAGTGATGGAGTGCTGCATCAGATGATCTGGCCTCCACAATCACCCGACATCAACCCATTTGAGATGGTTTGGGATGAGTTGGACCACAGAGTGAAGGAAAAGCAGCCAAAAAGTGCTCAGCATATGTGGGAACTCCTTCAAGACTGTTGGAAAAGCATTCCAGGTGAAGCTGGTTGAGAGTATGCCAAGAGTGTGCAAAGTTGTCATTAAGGGAAAGGGTGGCAACTTTGAAGAATATCAAATATAAAATGTATTTTCGATTTGTTTAACACGTTTTTGGTTACTACATGATTCCATGTGTGTTATTTCATAGCTTCACTATTATTTTATAATGTAGAAAATAGTCAAAATAAAGAAAAGCCCTTGAATGAGTAGGTGTGTCCAAACTTTGGACTGGCAGTGTGTAGTTCACAGATTTCAACAGCAAGTTTTTCAGTTTGGAGCGATATTTTCCAAAATGCAAACATTCATAAAAAATAGTATCAAACCACTTTACGGTATGTTGATATAATGGATAAAATATGAACGTTTAAAAATGTCTTTATTTATTAAAATGAAAATAAAGTAATTGCATACACCTTCAAGGGATGAAAACTATGATGACGCTGATGATGATAATGACGCATCACTTTTAGTTCCAAGGTTTAAATAGACAGAAAACCATTCGGGCTATGACACACGGTGCTCATGTCTGTTGCTATATTGTCTATTTCAACTATCTCTGTCTGTCCATTCAAGCACCCTGCAGTCAGATATGTTACCAATAGTTTTTCCTTCATCAATGGAGCTATCATCGTCATATGTTGGCCCTTGTCGGAGACTTGGAGTGCTTGTACACAACAACCTATAACAATATGATCTCTTTAAGTGTTCCTGTTCTCCATGATATGTAGGTAACAGAACAGAGAATGGACCGGAGAGTGCTACTGAGGTAACCTGTACTTGGATGTCACATCACAGGGAATCCTTTAGCACTGATCCTAGATCTGTATTTAGCCAACTTATTTGACTAGGAGTGACTGGGTGTTGAGGAGTTGGCTAAAGCACACACAGATCTGGGATCAGGTCTTAGTGGAACCAGGTTGCCTTTAGGGTGTTTTCAGGTGTCCATCTAGCAGAGGAACAAAGCCACCCCAAGTGTGCCCTCTTTTCTCTTACACGTAGATCCCTTCTGGGTTTAGGCCAGATGTCAGCGGACTGTGCAGGACCCGAAGGTGACCAGGCATCGGGTGAAAGGAGACGGGACGCTTCAGGGAACCAGACAGAGGAACCAAGTCTGAGAGAAAGGGAGAGAGAGAGTGAGCATAGCTTTGTTACTGAGAGAGGCTGCCAGGCAGACCTGGCTCTCAAGAAGAGACAGGCTATGCGTCCACTGCCCACAAAATGAGCGGAAACGGAGCTGCACTTCCTAACCTCCTGCCAAATGTACGACGATATAAGATACACATACAGTGGGGCAAAAAAGTATTTAGTCAGCCACCAATTGTGCAAGTTCTCCCACTTAAAAATATGAGAGAGGCCTGTAATTTTCATCATAGGTACACTTCAACTATGACAGACAAAATGAGAAGGAAAAAAATCCAGAAAATCACATTGTAGGATTTTTTATGAATTTATTTGCAAATTACAGTGGAAAATGAGTATTTGGTCACCTACAAACAAGCAAGATTTCTGGCTCTCACAGACCTGTAACTTCTTCTTTAAGAGGCTCCTCTGTCCTCCACTCATTACCTGTATTAATGGCACCTGTTTGAACTTGTTATCAGTATAAAAGACACCTGTCCACAACCTCAAACAGTCACACTCCAAACTCCACTATGGCCAAGACCAAAGAGCTGTCAAAGGACACCAGAAACAAAATTGTAGACTTGCACCAGGCTGGGAAGACTGAATCTGCAATAGGTAAGCAGCTTGGTTTGAAGAAATCAACTGTGGGAGCAATTATTAGGAAATCGAAGACATACAAGACCACTGATAATCTCCCTCTATCTGGCGATCCACGCAAGATCTCACCCCGTGGGGTTAAAATGATCACAAGAACGGTGAGTAAAAATCCCAGAACCACACGGGGGGACCTAGTGAATGACCTGCAGAGAGCTGGGACCAAAGTAACAAACGCCTACCATCAGTAACACACTACGCCACCAGGGACTCAAATCCTGCAGTGCCAGACGTGTCCCCCTGCTTAAGCCAGTACATGTCCAGGCCCGTCTGAAGTTTGCTAGAGAGCATTTGGATGATCCAGAAGAAGATTGGGAGAATGTCATATGGTCAGATGAAACCTAAATATAACTTTGTGGTAAAAACCCAACTCGTTGTGTTTGGCGGACAAAGAATGCTGAGTTGCATCCAAAGAACACCCTACCTACTGTGAAGCATGGGGGTGGAAACATCATGCTTTGGGGCTGTTCTTCTGCAAAGGGACCAGGATGACTGATCCGTGTAAAGGAAAGAATGAATGGGGCCATGTATCATGAGATTTTGAGTGAAAACCTCCTTCCATCAGCAAGGGCATTGAAGATGAAACGTGGCTGGGTCTTTCAGAGCGCTAAGAACCTTGGCGTGATCCTGGACAACACCCTGTCGTTCTCAACTAACATGAAGGCGGTGGCCCGTTCCTGTAGGTTCATGCTCTACAACATCCGCAGAGTACGACCCTGCCTCACACAGGAAGCGGCGCAGGTCCTAATCCAGGCACTTGTCATCTCCCGTCTGGATTATTGCAACTCGCTGTTGGCTGGGCTCCCTGCCTGTGCCATTAAACCCCTACAACTCATCCAGAACGCCGCAGCCCGTCTAGTGTTCAACCTTCCCAAGTTCTCTCACGTCACCCCGCTCCTCCGCTCTCTCCACTGGCTTCCAGTTGAAGCTCGCATCCGCTACAAGACCATGGTGCTTGCCTACGGAGCTGTGAGGGGAACGGCACCTCAGTACCTCCAGGCTCTGATCAGGCCCTACACCCAAATAAGGGCACTGCGTTCATCCACCTCTGGCCTGCTCGCCTCCCTACCACTGAGGAAGTACAGTTCCCGCTCAGCCCAGTCAAAACTGTTCGCTGCTCTGGCTCCCCAATGGTGGAACAAACTCCCTCACGACGCCAGGACAGCGGAGTCAATCACCACCTTCCGGAGACACCTGAAACCCCACCTCTTTAAGGAATACCTAGGATAGGATAAAGTAATCCTTCTCACCCCCTCCCCCCTTAAAATATTTAGATGCACTATTGTAAAGTGGCTGTTCCACTGGATGTCATAAGGTGAATGCACCAATTTGTAAGTCGCTCTGGATAAGAGCGTCTGCTAAATAACTTAAATGTTAAATGTTTCAGCATGACAATGATCCCAAACACACCGCCCGGGCAACGAAGGAGTGGCTTCGTAAGAAGCATTTCAAGGTCCTGGAGTGGCCTAGCCAGTCTCCAGATCTCAACCCCATAGAAAATCTTTGGAGGGAGTTGAAAGTCCGTGTTGCCCAGCAACAGCCCCAAAACATTACTGCTCTCGAGGAGATCTGCATGGAGGAAGGGGCCAAAATACCAGCAACAGTGTGTGAAAACCTTGTGAAGACGTACAGAAAACGTTTGACCTCTGTCATTGCCAACAAAGGGTATATAACAAAGTATTGAGATAAACTTTTGTTATTGAACAAATACTTATTTTCCACCATAATTTGCAAATAAATTCATTAAAAATCATACAATGTGATTTTCTGAATTTTTTTTTCTCATTTTGTCTGCCATAGTTGAAGTGTACCTATGATGTAAATTACAGGCCTCTCTCATCTTTTTAAGTGGGAGAACTTGCACAATTGGTGGCTGACTAAATACTTTTTTTGCCCCACTGTATTTCCCTCAGATTACAGGGACCCAAAAAGGATTTGAAAACAAATATTGATAAGCTTCTGATTCTGTTAGGTGAGATACATGAACAATTGTGTAATTTAGCAGATGCTCTTATCCAGAGCGACCTACAGGAGCAAATCGGGTTAAGTGCCTTCCTACAGGGCACATAGACAGATGTTTCACCTAGTTGGTTTGTGGCTTTGAACAAGCAACCTTTCAGTTATTGGCCCAACGCTCATAACCTCTAGGCTAACTGCCGCACCATAAATATACATAAATACAACCGATTGTAATCCTCGCAGCAAAAATTGTGACCTGTTGCAATAAGAAAAGGACAACCAGTGGAGCAGAAACACAAGTAAATGGAACCTATGTTTATCTTATTATTTATTGTCCCCTGCCATTTGTACTTCAATTATTCGCACATTGTAACAACACTGTTGTAGTTCATATTAATATAACATGTCAAATGTCTTTCTCTTTTGAAACTTGTGCGTGTTTAATGTTAACTATTCATTTGTTATTGTTTATTTCACTTACTTTGGCAATGTAAACATATGTTTCCCATGCCAATAAAGCCCCTTTGAAGTGAATTGAGAGAGAGGAGGAAGAAAGAAAGAGATAGAGAAGGGAAAGAGAGAAGGGGGAGGGAGAGAGGGAGGGAGGGAGACCATGCAGTGTGTGCATTTGTTTCCGCCCCCTCAAGTGGCACTTATGGTTTCCATGCCAACGGCTGCCTAGATACGGATGCCTGCATGCCCGGCATCACACACTCCGCCAGCTCAGCTCTCCCTCCCCCTCCCTCCCTCCCTCCCTCCCCCTCCCTCCCTCCCTCCCTCCCTCCCTCCCTCCCTCCCTCCCTCCCTCCCTCCCTCCCTCCCTCCCTCCCTCCCTCCATCATCACATTTTGTTTTACATTTAAAATGTAAGTGTTTTAGCAGACGCTCTTATCCAGAGCGACTTACAGTGGTGAGTGCATACATTTATCATATTTGTTCGTACTTCTCCCCCATGGGATCATATCCCTCCATCACTATCTCCCTCCATCACTCTTTCCATCCCATGCTCAGCAGTTTCTGTGCTGATGGACTCAGTGGACTGTAGTCTTGCCTACCAAGAGGCTGGTCTGGCAGAGAGAACAGAGTTAGACAGAGAGCTAAGAACACTGTGAACACTGAGGCTTGTCAAAAGGCTATGGGAGCATACACAAACTATTCTAGTCACCAGGTGCTTCCTTAGAAGTTAGAAGTTCAGTCTCTTTATATAAAACTTGAATTTTAAAAAGAGTTCGGAGATGTAGGATAGTGCCCAAGTGTTCCATGTTAGAGACTGTAAAAATATTTGTTTTATACACTAAACCAGACCTTCTAAACATATCCTCTATATCAACTTACGTAACAGTACACCTTTAAATCCCACCTCACCCACCAAGTTTTTCCAGATCACTTTTCCAAATGTTTTTTTTGATAACTGTGTATGACCATGTGCTTAGCATTACCTCATGTAAAGGGGTTGCTCTTGAGAGAGAGATAGAGGGAGAGACAGAGAGATACAAATAGAGAGAGACAGAGAGAAGGAGACAGAAAGAGAGAGGGAAAGAGAGAGAGGATAAGTTACTACAATTGCTTTAAAAAAGGACACCCTCAAATCCACTTTTCAGATTTGAATGCATGTTCCTCTATGCGTTACTAGATCTGACCACACGGTGTCAGCGTTGAGCCGTGCAGGAAGCCAGCCATAACAGTTAACTTAATGGCCAAACATAGGGCTCTTGCTGATTGAACACACATGTCCTGCTAGGTTATTAGAAGGACATGAACATTAAACTCATTACTTGACATAATGGAAAACCATTAGCATGAAGTCTAATATAAATACAAGAGCAACCTCTTTACATGAGGTAATGCTAAGCACATGGTCATGCAGTTATAAAAAAACATTTGGAAAAGTAATCTGGAAAAACTTGGTGGGTGAGGTGGGATTTAAAGGTGTACTGTTACGTAAGTTGATATAGAGGATATTTTAACAGGGTCTGGTTTGGTGCATAAAAAAAATATTTTTACAGTCTTTAACATGGAACACTTGGGCACTATCCTACACTTCCAAAACCCATTTAAAATTCAAGATTGATATAAAGAGACTGAACTCCTAAGGTATTCAAAGGTTCTCCAAGAGCACCTGGTGATTAGAATAGCTTGTTTGTGTATGCTCCCATAGCCTTTTGACAAGCCTCAGTGTTCACAGTGTTCTTAGCTCTCTGTCTAACTCTGTTCTCTCTGCCAGACCAGCCTCTTGGTAGGCAAGACTACAGTCCACTGAGTCCATCAGCACAGAAACTGCTGAGCATGGGATGGAGAGAGTGATGGAGGGAGATAGTGATGGAGGGATATGATGACGGAGGGATATGATGATGGAGGGAGAGAGGGAGAGCTGAGCTGGCGGAGTGTGTGATGCTAGGCATGCCAGCAGCCGTATCTAGGCAGCCGTTGGCATGGAAACCATAAGTGCCACTTGAGGGGGTGGAACAAATGCACACACTGCATGGTCCCCCCCCCCCCTCTCCGTAGCTGAGTCATCCTATCTCAGCAGGCACACACTGCATGGTCCCCCCCCCTTCCTCTCCGTAGCTGAGTCATCCTGTCTCAGCAGGCACACAGTGAAAGAGAACTGCCTAAGTGGGACTGATTGAGTGACCTGGCAAACAGAGCAGTGGAAGAGCAGAATGGTGTTCTTTCATGAAAAGAAGATGGCGTGACAGCAACGTGATAACATTTGAAGTTTTTTTATTTTATGCACAAATCTGTGCTCTTGTGCTGCACGAAAATGTCGCCCGACAAGTTACACGGCACGTGAATGCACCTTCTGCACAGTGCTTAGAGATGCAGCCAGTGTCATGAAGTTGTCAATCATGCCTCTTTATTCAGTGTGGACAAGTTTGTTAGGCGTTATGTTTAATTAATCAGAAATAAATCACATAATATATGATTTTGCCCTTTCAATGAATAAGCAATACTCAGCAATATGATGTGACCACGAGCAGTAGTCAGAACAAAAGTTCAAAAATCGCAGAAGCCTCCCGGGTGACGCAGCGGTCTAAGGCACTGCATCGCAGTGCTGCGGCGCCACTACAGCCTTGGGTTCGATCCCAGGCTGTGTCATATCCAGCTGTGACCGGGAGTCCCATAGGGCGGCGCACAATTGGCCCAGTGCCGTCAGGGTTAGGGGAGGGTTTGGCCAGTAGGGCTTTCCTTGGCTCATTGCGCTCTAGCGACTCCTTGTGGCAGGCCGCGTGCCTGTAGGCTGACTCAGTTGAACAGTGTTTACGTTGACACATTAGTGCAGCGGGCTTCCAGGTTAAGCGAGTGGGTGTTAGGAAGCTTGGCGGGTCATGTGTTTGGAGGACGCGTGACTCAACCTTCGCCTTTCCCAAGCCCGTTGCAGCGATGAGACATGACTGTAATTATGATATTGGGGATAGGGAGGATGCACCCACAGAGGATCTATGAATCTAGCTCATTTGACGTAAATTACCTGTGCCCTGTCCGGTGTGAGTACTCTCCTCCTCTTCCTCACTGGGCTCGGCTGGCAGCACGGTGACCTTGGTGCCAGTCTGCTGGATAAACTGCTGCAGGTTGACCTGTCTCAGCTCCTTGGTCAGCTGCTCCAGCTCATGCTGCATGTCCTGAAGGGGAGATACAGATTGATCAACGATATAAATCTATATTTTTGCCATCTGTATTTACTCTACTGTATAATCTGCCTGCAGCTAAACTGACTGGCCCTTTGTTCCTGGGGCCTCATTTACCAAACATGCAAAAACTCTCACTAAATTCTGCCGTATGTGGAGATTCTAGGATCTGCATGCAACATATTCGCATGTTTTCATTGATAAATCAGACGTATTATATTTATGCGCTCGTGAAGGAGCGTTACAACCCTGCCTAGAAATAGTCCTCCATTCACCTTTCATAGTAACAAAAACGCCCTATTTTGCTGTATGGTTTAGAGATCCTGTGTGGCTCAGTTGGTAGAGCATAGTGCTTGCAATGCCAGGGTTGTGGGTTTGATTCCCACGGGGGACCAGTATGAAAGTTTAAGTTTTCACTACTGGATAAGAGTGTCTGCTAAATGACTGTAATACAAACCAACTTTTTAGGGCACTTAAGAGCATTGGGCCAGTAACTGTAAGGTCGAATCCCTGAGCCGACTAGGTGAAAAAATATGTTTGTGCCCTTGAGAAAGGTGCTTAACCTTAATTGCACCTATAAGTCGCTCTGGATAAGAGTGTCTGCTAAATGATTTAAATGTACAAATTTGATGTAACTGGGCCATGACCGTTTCTAAAAGAAATGGCAAATTTGCTCACATTTGTATTTACAGTAGGTGTGGGCAGAATGGTTCAATCTCACTAACCAGGTTTCCATCCAACGTTTTAATGCAAGATTAAAAAATGTCATGACAGGCCTGAGGAAACAGCAAATTTGTCGGTAAACTTTCCAAATGTAGACAAAACAAAATACGCTAGACAAGCTGGGATCGGTTTGTGTCTGTAAAATGTATTTTGTGAGAAATGGTGATGGAAATAACTATCATATCGGAGTAAACTTGGAGTCACGCAATGACAAGTCTGTGTGGTCCTCCCCCTATGATTTGGGAAAGCATGCAGTTTGTTAGACTACAGATTAAATAAATGATGATGAACTTCACAGGGTGTTGAAAGTGAAAGCTGATTAACTTGATGCTCCTTTCCAATAAATATCTATGGTCTTAATCTGGTGACATGATAATCGATGTTTGGTTGTCATTTGACAAATAAAAACAGTATTTTGTCCATAATAATCTAGTCATGTAGGCTATTCCAGCACTGTATACGCCAGCTGTTGGCTAAGGCGCATTATCCAATACCAGTGTGGACACATTTGATATATAACGCACATGTTTTGTGACAAAACCATCAGTAGAGTTGAAACCCATTTAACTTGTATTTTTTTATCCGGTTCATGGAAATTTAACTGCAAAAGTTGTTTTTATATGCAGTAGCTCATCACGCACAGAATTTTATCAGCAACAAGTACATTTAAAGGAAATACATCTCTGGTGGGACAATGTTTTTATGAGGATTTTATTTATTTATTTATTTTAGAATATTAACCTAGCTATTAAAAAAAAAATGCATGCTGCCTATAGCGAGTGCCAAACATTGGTCATACATTCTACAAGTTGTCACGACTTCCGCCGAAGTCGGCTCCTCTCCTTGTTCGGGCGACGATCGACGTCACAGGCTTTCTAGCCATCGCCGCTCCCGTTTTTCATATTTCCATTTGTTTTGTCCTGTTCCTTACACACCTGGTGGGTATTGTTATGCACCAAACGTTTGTTTATGTTCCATGTTTTGGGAACGATTTATGTCTTATGTGCTTTCGTTTGGACCGGAATAAAAAGTGAGCCTGTTAACTCCACTCTGCTCTCCTGCACCTGACTTCACCTCCAGTACACACCCTTAACATTGTATATTCGAACAATTTAAAGTAAATGCTACAGCCCAAATATTTGATCTCCTGCCCTGGGATAGGCTCTGACATTAGGTTATGATGTTGAGCTCCTATCGCACAGCAATACTGTACCTAACCATACTGTAAAATAATTTAAATAGGCTACCGGTCTATTTACTTTTGAGCATGCTTGGCTATTGAATGAGTGATGGATAAATGGTAGAACGTCTATATCTTCTGCTGTAAAACGTGAAACACAAGAAAGGTAAGCCTGAATACTGTTTATTTATGCCTTAGACTAATGTTTTCATGCCTGTCTTGGTAAGCCAGGCTTTATATGTGTTTGATTCTAAGTGAGCTACTGTATTCGTACCTGCTATGATTTCATGTTTTTATCCCTGCCTTGGTAGGCCAGGTTTATGCTTGCTGAATCAAGTTATTTTTTGGCAGCTGCTCTTGACGATTAGATTTAAAAAAAAATCATAATTTGATTTAAATAAACTTTGCGGTTAAGTTGATTTAAAACAAATCCCAGGCTTTGATTGCCCTGCAGTGGCTTTGCTTCTGGGATGCTTCTGGTAGGTACTGTATACTGTATATGTAGAAGCACTATATGTGTTTCTACATGCATTTTGTCATGTGTATGCTCATGCATCATCGTGTGTGTATGTTAATACATGTGTCTGACCTGCAGTCTCTTGCCACTCAGGCCGAGGGACCTGTCCACGGCTCTGCAGCTGCTCTCCAGCTGGACAGACTGTCTGTCCTGGGCCTTGAGCTCCGTGCGGGCTCTGAGTACCTGCGCCTTGGCCTCCACCTCGCTCACCCTTTGAGTCTCCTGTCTCTCCCTCTGCAGACGCTCCTCCTCCAGACCGGCCTCTACACCCTGACACACAGACAGGTTTGAGTTTTAGACCAATAGGAGTAGGAGATGGTTAGGGGAACATATGCTTCCCAGCACCCTAGCTACATCATCGGTTTTTGGTCCTGGGGCCCCCCTTGGGTGTACATTTAGTTTTTTTTGCCCTAGCACTACACAGCTGACTCAAATAACCAACTCATCATCAACCTTTGATTATTTGCATCAACTGTGTCGTGGTAGGGCAAAAAACATAACCTGGGTGGGGCCCCAGGACCGAGTAAGGGATACCCTGATTTAGATGGAAGTGCATAGAAAGGCACAGCAAGAAATTCAGAGAGAGGATATGCATTATCTGTCTTTCAAATGATGATGCAAGGTGCCTGCACACTTTTAATGTTATTTGATTATAACAATTTATAAAACTGATTGGATGAACAGCGTTCCAAGCCGTGCTGTATTGGCTGTCACAGAGACACACCTAAGTTCCATCTGAATCACTGCGCCTCCATAAAGAATATCATGTCTGAGTCATCTCTTTATTTATTTATCCCAACTTGCACATTATTTGCCCTTGCTTCCAGCCTAGCATTTAGTTTGGTACAGCGGGCGTTAATATAAGCTTCGCTGTCTGTTTGACCTCGGAAACAATGTTTCACTTTTTAATTTCCTTCTCTGTAGTATAATAAATAGAGTGAATGGTGCACAGACGAACTTTTTCTGAGCCAGTTGAAATCACGCATCAATAGAAAATAAGCTGAAAGTTGGCTAGCTAGCTAGCATGTGACCAGAATGTTAACTATCGAGCAGGCATAGCAGCCATTTTGTTTAGAACAGACAGACAACCAGTTATTTTGCATAGCTAGTAACTTATTTTGGTCTGTAGCAACAAACAACCAGATAACCAGATGGTGGAAGAATAAAATTGTATGAATTGACTTATCAACATAACATTTTAATGAAAATATGTAATTCCTTGTTATTTTAAATATGTCACGCCGAAAAACAACATTTACCTGTGACTGTATTCATAATACATCACTGCCTCCTGTGCCTTATTGCTTAATTATACTATGCCGGAATTGTTAAATACTAATTTCTGATTTCCTTGAAGAGCATTCTAGAGTGTGCATTATTTCGCTATAAAACACGACAATAACCAACTGCTATCAATAGTCGAATTGAGAACATTATTGGCATTGTTGAATTCGATTTTTATAGCTAGCTAATATTTAGGAGGACTGATGGTTTGCTTAGCTAGCAAATCTGTTTGGCTATCCAGTAAACTTTCTAGCAACTTGTGGATGTTCAACACATTTGTACAGGTAAATTAACTCAGTAATGTGTTAAATTATAGCCGTGGTGTAAGCGGGATAATCAACTTGGTGCTGTATGTGTTCTCTGGAATATAATGGCACTCTGCAAAAGGTTAGTGCCACTCCGCTATGCTTCGTGGCCACGGCCGGCCCGCTCAGTAGGCATGATAAGGTGGCGGCAAATTGACAAGGGCGGCATGTTCTGAGCAAAACTGACAAAGACGGAACTCCAACAATACATAAAACCTCACACAATTCTGCCCAAAAACAATGACAACTTCTTTCAACCAGTGGCATATGGGTTTTTTAGGTGAACACTGATACCGCCCTTTGATAAGCAGTGACCACCTTGTCAAAGGCAGGGGGCGAAATTATTTTACTTGTCCATTCCCAGCGCGCCTCTCCATGGTGCTGTTGGAGAGACGCATCTCTGCAGCGCTCCACCAACGTTCAAGCAGCAGATATAGGATATGGTAGAAAGACTATGTGGCCTTTTCTGTAGCCTACAGGCTGGAGATAAAATGGATGTAATGAGATGGCGCTCAATAAAAATAAATAAAAAACGTCAACGTAAAATGCATAATATCTAATGGACAAACACAACTTTAGTCCAGGAGTTCCACCACATTTTCATGATCAGTGGTTTCAAGTTTGTGTCCGTCAATTTTTGATAATCTTATCATAGTGACAAAGAAAATACTTTTTTCCAGAAAATATGCAGAAAATACTGCATTTCCTGCTGTGTAAATACATTGCAAGTAGGCTAGCGATAACTGGGTATCTGATATTCAGAGCTTAAATAGCCAAATTGATTAGTCACAGGAATCAGGACTAATAAAGCCAATGCCTGTTTTACAAACGGTGGGCCTACCACATTGATGGACATTCATAACATTCTATTGCGGTCTGACATTTTAGGCTACGCCCCAGTAATCAGGAACCGACGTCTTTTGGACGTCTTGTTATGGTCCTGTCCGAACGTTTGGTGTTTTACAACCGGTAGGCTTCCCACATAGAGAGATGGGCATACCTAAAATTCAATTTCAGGCAACACTGTAGGCTACACCTCAGTAAGCACGGACTGATGCCTTTTGGACATCTTTTTTTTGGTGCAGTTCCAGACCTGCATAGTCCGGTCCAGACCAATCATAGATAATAATAATATAATAATAATAATAGATGTCTACTGTTTGGTTTAGATTTTGCCTGGTCTGGACCATCTTTGATTTGGCCCAAACCTAGACGTCTAGAAATTACTTATTTTCAACTTTCATTCAGAACAGAAAAAACCTTGATATCCTTGTCCAGAAAATACATGTTTTTTTACAGTCCGGAAAAGATGCCTTTTCAACATCCTGGAATATATGTATTTTAAACATATGGAAAATACCTTTCCACCTTTCATTCAGAAATTAAATCTAACAATTTCAACGTCTGGAAAATACGTCTTTTAAACGACATTTTGCTCACTGGGACTATTCTAGTTTTGCGGGGGCAACATTTTTTGGTCTCCAAGGACTGGCCCTGGTCGTGGCACACACCTTTCACATCATGCATTATTTTCCTTGAGAGCACATAGCCCCTTACACAATATACAACAGAAATCGTAACATTTAGGGGCCCTATAATAGTGTCCTTGCCATTTGATCATACCGTATCTAATTAATGCCCATGGGTCATAAATCCGAAGTGTGTCCCACCCACCTGTACCAGAGCCATCCTGTCCCCCAGCTCGACCTGAGCACACTGAAGACGCCCTCTCAGCTCCTCAAGCCTGTCCTCCAGCTGCCTCTCACTCTCCAGCTCAATCTGCAGCTCGCTGGCCCAGAAATCCTCTTCCTCCATCTCCACCTCATTCTTCCTCAGTCGTCTCTCCAGCCTCACTATCTCCTCCATCAGCCCCCCTGCTCCTCTAGCCTCCTCTCCCCTTCGTCCCCCCCAGGTCTGCAGTTCAGCCTCGTAGGCCTCTAGCCTCTTCTCCAGCACGGCCAGAGTCTCTCTCTGGAGCCCCACCAGTCTGACCAGGTCCTCCATGCGGCAGGCCCACATGCCGGGGGACACTGCTCCTCCTGGGGCTACCGCTGTGGCTGCCGCTGCTGCATGGTGGTGGTGGTTCTGGTTACCACCATTCCCCTGGAATAGGAGACGTCGTTTGGCCTCGAACTCTCTCACCTCCCCCACCCGACCTCCACTCAGGATGTCCCGGAGGCCCCGGGGCCCGCCGGTGAAGGTGAGGGACTTGCGGCGCGGCTCGCGGCGATGGAGGGCGTGCTCACTGGGATGGCGGAGCTTGGCGAGCGGGGGGAGGCTCTGCCGGTGTGGGCCGCGTTCCGGACCCCGGAGCAAGGGACCCTCGGAGGGGGGCCGTTCGGTCAGGGAGGGGCCCGTGCGGTGCAGGATCAGCTGGACGTCACCGGCATACTGGCCCCAGGTGTTGAGGGATGCCACTGGGCTCTCGTGGGGGGCCAGGTGGCGCTCTGTGTCCCGCCATTTCTCCACCAGTGTATAGCGCCCAGTTCGGCCTGGGAAAAACAGATAGGACAAGTTCAGTTATGTCAGCTTTTGTGTATGTTTTAGTGTATGCTTTGTGCATAGTTTTCTGTATGTGTATGTCTTCTCAGCCTATATACTTTGACAAACTAACTAACAAATCAGTTGATATGAATAATAGCTCTCTTTGTAATCATATTTTACGAGAATCAATAGGATAAGTATCAGTGCATCGTCAGCTATTAAAAAGCGAAAAGCGAATGTATAAGAGCCTTGAATAATTTAACATCTATCTATTAACATAGTTTAATAACCCTGTTAGTTTATTTTAGGTAATATGATATTTGCTTTAGTGAAAATTTTAATTTAGTGGGACATTTAATTTTTTATTTCCAATTTTCACACAAGAAACAAGGTCAAAGAGACTGAGGCAAACCCCTTGAAGTACACAGTCTCTTTCCAGTGCTGGCCCCAACTAGAGATAAACCCTAAAAACCTAACATTAATCTTGTCATTAGACATTTGTACTGTGTATAGGAATTTCTATATGGAAAGTAGCAGGAGGGAGGAGAGGGGGCTTCGTCAGTGCTTTTGCTTCCCCCTGCCTGCGAGAGATGGAGAGATGACTCAGACTTTCCCTCTCGCCTGCCCCACGCTTAATGGGAAGTGATGTCAATACAGTCTGCTCCATTCCTCTCCTCTCACTGAGAGAGAGGGGGATGGAGGGATGGATGGAGGGGGTTTCTGACTAAGACCCTCTCTATCTCTCACTACAGCACCAGATTGAGGTGTAGGCTGGAGGAGAGGAACAAATATTAGTTTTCAGCAGTAAGCCGAATTGTAAGACAGCTCCTGATTCAAATTGGAGTTTAATTAACCACCATTTCTTATACAAGCGGCGCAATACATTACAACAGAGAATCAGTATATCCTCTTCACTGTCACTATACTTGAGTACTACTATGTAACACTGGGCCATATTGGTACGCAGTCAATCAACTATGGCTTGGTGACAGACAGTAGCCTACCTTACCAAAGTCTCACAGGTAAATACTGTAGGTTAGGTTACATGGAATTTCAATGTGTTGCATCTGTAATACATTTCCTATCTGACGTTCATTATGTATAGAGTTGTTTAAGATGATTTACTCATGTACATGTTTCATGATGAGTCATCCAATCGTGTGTGATGCAGTTGGTCAAAGTGGATCATTGTGTCAAGCCCCGGTGTCATTTATTTTATATATGATGCATGGAGCCACTGAAGAATTGTTTTAGTAAAGTCAGTATTTTCTTCTGTTCAAAACTAATCAGAACTGTAGCATTGACTAATTTACATCATCTCATGTTTTACAATGATGTATATTATGCATGTAGATCATTTTGACAGCTATTGGTTTCATGTTACTTGTTCCAAGTTAGTGGTTCTGTAGCTCAGTTGGTAGAGCATGGCGCTTGTAACGCCAGGGTAGTGGGTTCGATTCCCGGGACCACCCATACATAGAATGTATGCACACATGACTGTAAGTCGCTTTGGATAAAAGCGTCTGCTAAATGGCATATTATTATTATTATTATAGGTACATTATACTATCCTTCTATTATTCAATATCATCCATAACGAAGGGGAATGCACTTGCAGAAAACAACGTATAGGCCTACATTCATAAATGCTAATATTTTAAACATTAGTAGCCAACACACATAAAACAAACATCCTAAAGCCTTTGTAAAAGGGATTTTCCAGAAGTTTTGAATAATTTCAGCCAGTAGTTTTGAAATTAGAGCTCACAAACCAAAGCAGGTCTCTGAAAATTGTGCACAATTGTGTACAACCTCACATAATTCTTCTCGAGACTCTGTAGCATGTGCCCGAAGACTGTAAAAAAAAAGACTGTGGTGTACATCCCACAACCTCATTGGATTATACTGGACCGACCTGACCCCGCCTTCCACTTTAACTATGCAACCTCATTGGACATCATTCCACCTGCCAATCAACCTTGTCCATCACGTTTGGTTGTTGCAGGCCAGTTCCCAAATTCCAGTAGTTGCGTGGATTGTCTCATCAGACTAGTATGGAAAATGAGCAAGCAAATGTGAAAATTTAATTTCATACAATGGAAAAGTTGCATCAAATGTCCTACTCCTTGAATGTCGTGAATGGATTATATTATATTTGCATACGTGATGAATGATGATCGCTGGCAGTTCAACTGCAGTGTTGTATTATTACCCCATATCATGGAATACCTATGTAAATGTTTATAAGGATAAAAGGTGGAATTATTTCATTTGGATGGATGGTTGGTTGGCGCAAGATAAAGTTATGGCAAATATTTAATTGTCTAAAAAGTGGGTGAAAGTTTGCTTCAGTATGTATTTCTTGAGTGCATCAATATGTGTGTTCTGCTGTGATTGGCGAACGGGACAAATGAATGGACGGACGCCTGGTAAAAACCTTATAGCCTATTGTGCACTATATTCCAAAATTCACCAGTGACACCATTTAGAAGCTAAAGGTTGTCAGCACAGTGTTTCTGATCGGCAGGGCCGTGCACAGACCTAAAGAAGGGCACCTGCTCCTGCTCTCAAAAAACACACACAAAAAAATATCTGTTGACTTAAAATTCTTACATTCATAGCTAATTATCTAATGTGCCTGTAGCCAAATTTCAACATATATTGTTTAGCATTTATTTTCTGTCAAATCACACTCATCCCTGCAAGTTTACAGCCTACAGCTCAAAGAGAAGGCAAAGAGGGGTGGGCTATCAGCTGATCATAGTGGATGTATATGATGTAAATCAGCTAGTTAGTTTGCTAGATAGTTAGCTATGTTGAAACAATCTAACTAGTCTTTACCTGTGATTGGAGTTTCTTCTGCTGCTTACAACTGCCTCATAGGCCTACTAACAAACCAACAAACAGTCAAATTGAAGCATTCCCCATGAGATGACACATGCAATTTAAAAGGTTTACCTTTTGGCACCAGTAGAAGGACCTGAGACTAACTTTTTTCATCACCGTCCCAGAATCGTCCCGAATTGTAATTTCAAACATACCAAATTAAAGATGAACCGTCCCAACTAAATAAATCTATTTTGTACATAAATGTAAATAAATATATTTCAACCGAGGTGATATGTGTAATGGCTACAGCAAGAAAACATCATAAAAAATGTATATATTTCATCTCTGTCACATGTGTTCCTGCTAATTGCATTTTGGAATGTTCGCGCTTACAGACTGACTACACCGCTCGCATCGCATGTTGCAAAAATACATTCAGAAATCTATATTATTCAATAATTGCACCCACACTGTGTCTGCGTTTTAGCATCTGCGTTGCCAAGGGCTAAAATAGAAGTCAGTTCTATTTCTGACGCAGATCGCACTGCAAGTCCTGCCTCTTCCATCTCCTCATTGGTTTATAGAAGCAGGTATCCAGGTGCCATTTCCTCATTGGTTATACCCATGTGGGTGACTGAAAGATGAACGAGGTCGGTGGCGGTAATGCACCTCATTTCTGAAAGTTGCCAATCGCAATATAGAGTCCAGAGAAGAAAAAGCCTGGAGGGATGAGAGATGACTAGAAACGATTCGGTTCACCGTTTTATGTGCGGAATAATTGTCTGAGTAGAGGACCTTGTGCATTTCAGGTAAAATAACAACTCAATGTTTACATCCCAGGACAATCTAAAAAGGACAAATTAGCTAGCAAGTGCAAGTTAGCTAGCTAAATTACCATAAATGTTTAATGCTTTTTGACCTGTCCCCAAATTAATGTAATTGGTTCAGAGTTTGTTTTGATATTTTAACCTGCGTGTTGTGATCGCGTTTGATGTGGGGGGACAAAATACATTTATGCACGATGGCCCACGTGCGCAGCCGGTTTGGGTTCCGTGTTAGCCTACTGCCGTGTGCACATTGCTGCTCTTATAATGTGAAGAAATAATAGTTTATCAACATTTTAAGGTAAGCCTTCTGATCTGGTTCAATCAGCCTCATTGCTTTAAAAAAAATTAAATGATGTACAGTGATTTAGGATCTATCATCCCAGAACTGCTCCAGAGTCTGTTTTAAACCATACAAGACATATGCTTTATCGTCCCGGTATGCCCTTAATTCATTGCCCTGGCCTGTAGCCACTGCCTGCAGGACAAGTGCAGTCAGTGTGCCCTCGAGTGGGGGAAGAGGAGTGGGATTCAAAACTCTTATTTTCAATGACGGCCTAGGAACGGTGGCTTAACTGCCTCGTTCAGGGGCAGAAAGACTTATTTTCACCTTGTCAGCTCGGGGGATCCAATCTTGCAACCTTACAGTTAACTTGTCCAACGCAATAACGACCTGTCTGTCTCTCGTTGCACTCCAGACTGCCTGTTACGCGAATGCAGTAAGCCAAGGTAAGTTGCTAGCTAGCATTAAACATATCTTATAAAAAACAATCAATCATAATCACTAGTTAACTACACATGGTTGATGATATTACTAGATATTATCTAGCGTGTCCTGCGTTGCATATAATCTGACTGAGCATACAAGTATCTAAGTATCTAACTGAGCGGTGGTAGGCAGAAGCAGGCGCGTAAACAATCATTCAAACAGCACTTTCATGCATTTGCCAGCAGCTCTTCGTTGTGCGTCAAGCATTGCGCTGTTTATGACTTCAAGCCTATCAACTCCCGAGATGAGGCTGGTGTAACCGAAGTGAAATGGCTAGCTAGTTAGCGCGCGCTAATAACGTTTCAAATGTCACTCGCTCTGAGCCTTCTAGTAGTTGTTCCTCTTGCTCTGCATGGGTAACGCTTCTTCGATGGTGGCTGTTGTTGTTGTGTTGCTGGTTCGAGCCCAGGGAGGATCGAGGAGAGGGATGGAAACTATACTGTTACACTAGCAATACTAAAGTGCCTATTTCTTATAGGCACTTTAGTATTGCCAGTGTAACAGTATAGTTGGGGATAGTCAAAGGTTAATGAAATACAAATGGTATAGAGGGAAATAGTCCTATAATTCCTATAATAACTACAACCTAAAACTTCTTACCTGGGAATATTGAAGACTCATGTTAAAAGGAACCACCAGCTTTCATATGTTCTCATGTTCTGAGCAAGGAACTCAAATGTTAGCTTTCTTACATAGCACATATTGCACTTTTACTTTCCAACACTTTGTTTTTGCATTATTTAAACCAAATTAAACATGTTTCATTATTTACTAGAGGCTAAATTGATTTTATTGATGTATTATATTAAGTTAAAATAAGTGTTCATTCAGTATTGTTGTAATTGTTATTATTACAAATAAAAAATATGCACAAAAAAAAACATCGGACGATTAATCGGTATCGGCTTTTTTTGGTCCTCCAATAATCGGTATCGGTATTGAAAAATCATAATCGGTCGACATCTACTCTAAATACACCTCTGCTGTTTTCATCCATGATCTCAGCGATCACTGCCTCATTGCCTGCATCCGTAATGGGTCAGCAGTCAAACGACCTCCACTCATCACTGTCAAACGCTCCCTGAAACATTTCAGCGAGCAGGCCTTTCTATTCGACCTGGAAGGATATTGACCTCATCCCGTCAGTAGAGGATGCCTGGTTATTTTTTTTAAATGCCTCCCTCACCAACTTAAATAAGCATGCCCCATTCAAGACATTTAGAACAGGAACAGATATAGCCCTTGGTTCTCTCCAGACCTGACTGCCCTTAACCAACACAAAAACATCATATGGCGTTCTGCATTAGCATCGAACAGCCCCTGTGATATGCAACTTTTCAGGGATGCTAGAAACCAATATAGACAGTTAGAAAAGCCAAGGCTAGCTTTTCAGGCAGATATTTGCTTCCTGCAACACAAACTCAAAAATGTTCTGGGACACTATAAAGTCCATGGAGAATAAGAACACCTCCTCCCAGCTGCCCACTGCACTGAGGATAGGAAACTCTGTCACCACCTATACATCCACTATAATTGAGAATTTCAATAAGCATTTTTCTACGGCTGGCCATGCTTTCCACCTGGCTACACCTACCCCGGTCAACAGCACTGCACCCTCCACAGCAACTCGCGCAAGCCTTCCCCATTTTTCCTTCTCCCAAATCCAGTCAGCTGATGTTCTGAAAGAGCTGCAAAATCTGGACCCCTACAAATCAGCCGGGCTAGACAATCTGGACCCTTTCTTTCTAAAATTATCTGCCGAAATTGTTGCAACCCCTATTACTAGCCTGTTCAACCTCTCTTTCGTGTCGTCTGAGATTCCCACAGATGGGAAAGCAGCTGCAGTCATCCCCCTCTTCAAAGGGGGGGACACTCTTGACACAAACTGCTACAAACCTATATCTATCCTACCCTGCCTTTCTAAGGTCTTCGAAAGCCAAGTCAACAAACAGATTACCGACCATTTCGAATCCCACTGCACCTTCTCCGTTATGCAATCTGGTTTCAGAGCTGGTCATGGGTGCACCTCAGCCACACTCAAGGTCCTAAACGATATCTTAACCACCATCGATAAGAAACAATACTGTGCAGCCGTATTCATAGACCTGGCCAAGGCTTTCGACTCTGACAATCACCACATCCTCATCGGCAGACTCGATATCCTTGGTTTCTCAAATGATTGCCTCGCCTGGTTCACCAACTACTTCTCTGATAGAGTTCAGTGTGTCAAATCGGAGGGCCTGTTGTCCTGGCCTCTGGCAGTCTCTATGGGGGTGCCACAGGGTTCAATTATTGGCCCGACTCTCTTCTCTGTATACATCAATGAGTTTGCTCTTGCTGCTAGTGAGTCTTTGATCCACCTCTACGCAGACGACACCATTCTGTATACTTCTGGCCCTTCTTTGGACACTGTGTTAACAACCCTCCAGACGAGCTTCAATGCCATACAACTCTCCTTCTGTGGCCTCCAACTGCTCTTAAATACAAGTAAAACTAAACTTCAACAAATCGCTGCCTGCACCTACCCGCCCATCCGAAATCACTACTCTGGACGGTTCTGACTTAGAATATGTGGACAACTACAAATACCTAGGTGTCTGGTTAGACTGTAAACTCTCCTTCCAGACTCACCTCAAACATCTCCAATCCAAAGTTAAATCTAGAATTGGCTTCCTATTTCGCTACAAATCATCCTTCACTCATGCTGCCAAAATTAACCTTGTAAAACTGACCATCCTACCGATCCTCGACTTTGGCGATGTTATTTACAAAAGAAAAAAAGAAAAAATACAAACATTTGTGTGGCTAAAATTACATTTTTAGCTCACAACCTTTTCTGAATGTATTGAAAGAGAGAAATGCAACTACTACCGAGGTCGAAAAGATCTAACTTCTACTTTTGGATGCTCTCTAAATTCTGACGCATGAATTTGATCGATTTATTCAGTGTATTGTCACTGTTATCACAATAACTAATAGTAAGTGCAAGCAGCCACTAATCCCACTTGCTTCAGAGCACGCATTCCCTACATGACAGGAACGAGCACGTAGATCTGACGCACTAAATGGTGGCAGGTTAGAATGTAAGGATTCTGTGCCCCTTTCCACTGACTGTAGATCATTTATTATGCATGTTTGAGCCGTACAATGACACGTCAATTGCAAAATAGGAGGTTTAAAAAAATAATGAGGTTGTTTTCAATCCTATGGAATATGTCTTTAAGAGGCATAGTTCAGAGGTCACTCACCTATGGCTTGAGCAAGAGCAATGACCACTTCCTGGCAGGTGGTTGCCTCTGTGACCCCACAAACAACCCTCTGGACCCCATCGACCCAGACCTTGAGCTCCATGATGGGTCAGGTGAGTCAGGTCAGGTGCTGCGAGGGGGCCGGCTGCGATGGGTTGGCCCCGTCATTCCTGGAAGCTCCAGCAGTGCAGGGTGGCTCCAGCTGCAGCACCTCTGGCCACAAACTCCCTAAGGAGGAAGAGCACAGAACAAAGGACCTGGTCAGGAAGCAGCACATTTAAGAGGACAACGTAGTTTAACTCTTTTCCCAGAACTGCACAAAACTGGTCAAAACTGGACCAAATAATGCAATTTCAACCAGTTTTCACCCCACTGGGATGGATCTTTTAAATTGTGTAAACCTATTTCTTCACTAGAGGTAGAAGTTGTTGTCAGTGTAGTCTGTGACGAGACAGGTAGTAGCAATGGGAGATTCATCATGGCCTTAAAACAATAAGCCTGAAAATATGTGCCACTATTTTTAGCGGCTGTTGTGGAAAAGGAGGATGGCTCAAATAGTTGGGGAATGGTAGAACCGTCCAGCCAGGCATAGTAGGACCAGCTGGACATGAAATTGTTGTTTTCATCCGAGCTCTGTGAATAGATGCATGTCTTTAGGGGGGTTGGACAGAAAGAGCCTGCCAGTACTGATGGTCTGAGCCAAGTTCCTGCTATTGTACAGAGATGAAGGAGGAAACAACGGTGAGGAGAAAGCCGGAAGATGGCGTCAGTGAAAAGGAGAGAGGGAGAGCAGGAAAAGTGAGTGAAATATGAAATGGAGGGGGGAGGGCAGGATGAGAGACTGCAACAGAGGAAGGAGGGAGAGAGGGAGAAGGAGGGGAACAAGGACTTTCTTTTGATGTCTCGGCGTCGAGGGTCTCGTATTTTGCTGCAGATGTGGCAACTTTGTATGTTTGTGTGTCTGGCTTGATATGAGGAGGAACATTTGATGAGAAACTATTTTTGGTTTGTTTTCTGTATAATGCTCTGTGTGTCGTTTACTATATGAGTTTCACAATACAGGTAACTGCCAAAATAAAGGAAACAAACATAAAGTCATCTTAATAGGGTGTTGGGCCACCACAAGCTTATTGAACAGCTTTAATGCACCTTGGCACAGATTCTAGAAGTGTCTGGAACTCTATTGGAGGGATGCGACACCATTCTTCCACAATAAATTCTATCATTTGGTGTTTTGTTGATGGTGGTGGAAAACGCTGTCTCGGGTGCCGCTCCAGAATCTCTCATAAGTTGAGATCTGGTGACTGAGACACAAACACACACACACACTTTAAACCACCTATGCTCCTTTAAGACCTCTGTTTCTATGTCACAGATCGTTCATTCCAGACAAAATGAACAAGACTGCTTTTGTGACTGTAGTAGACACTCAGCCTGGTGTCAAATGATAAGCGAGTGGGAAAAACCATGACCAGTGGCCTTAGTCCATGCAGTCTGGCACATTCTGTCTCCACAACGGACCAAGGATAAAAAGTCAATATGGAATTGCGAAATCAGATCAAATTAGGAACATTTCAAAGGAAAAACTATCTGCATTGCAGTCCTCTTCAAGGAGAGTCTATGGAGAGTGGATGTATGGCTACTGTCCAGAGCTGTGATGCCCCCTAGAGGGCTGACCTTCACACTGCACTGCACTGCTCTATCCTCCTGCTGGTCACTTAACCCCCCTTCACACCTCCCCCACCCCAGTGGATTCTCTTCGTGTAATGTAATTTAGACCAGCCTCGGCATGCTGCTGTGCTTTATACACACACACACACACACACACACACACACACACACACACACACACACACACACACACACACACACACACACACACACACACACACACACACACACACACACACACACACACACACACACACACACACACACACACACACACACACACACACACACACACACACACACACACACTCTACCTCTCACACACTCTACCTCTCACATGGTGCTTTGCTAAAAACAGTGGGTTGAGAACACTAAATATCACTGCAAGATAAAACCAGTTCAGCTTAATAGAACTAGGTAGGGGCTTTGAGAGAACAATCTCTCTTTTTAGGGCCAGGCAAAGGGGATGTCAAACAAACACTCTGTGTATGTGTGTGTCTCTGTGTGTGTGTCACCTTTGTCTCTTGCCTGGCTGATGATCTCTCTATTCCTGGCATATTTACAGCTGGCTAGGAAGTGCTTTTGTCCTTCATCCAGATTGCCCTTAAATGGCAGCAGAGTGCAGATAGAGGCATGCAGGGAAATGGGCTGCGAGTCACACACAAAGAGGACTCTGGGAGATTTTTCTGTACTGACACATAACTCTGTCACTATTTTGTTTAACTTTTTTTCCCCCAGGGGAGAGTGAAAAGTGAATTGACATTGGAATACAGAACATACATGGCCAGGGCTCTAAATTAAAAACTGTCATTGGTAACACTTGTGCTGCTAATTTAGACTAGTTAAGAGTACCACTTAAAATTCAGGAGCACAATAAAAATAGATTTTAAATTGATTAAGATATAGCCTACAGATGTAGGATCTTAATTTGAGCCAGTTTGCTACAGCAAGACACTAATCCTGCAGCAACAGGAAATGTGAATGATTTTGTGGATTATAATAATTTACATTTTTGTGGGGATTGATACATCATGTTAGGGCAAATCAGGTCTGAAATGTTAAAGTGCAAATTACATTTTTATTTAGCATTTTTCAAACTCAAATACACTACAGGGTTGAGGAATATTCAAAGCAATAAAAGAGTGATCAAATTAAGATTCTAACATCTGTACATTGGGCCTATATGAATCTTACTTACTTTTGAAGCACATCTCCTGAAGAAGATATCTATTTTCTATGGTTCGTGTTGGTTGGCAAGACAACAAATGCAAAAACCAGATAGCAGTTAGGACAGGGTAGGAACCAAAGTGTTGGTCAGTGTTTACCAGGGGAACCTAATCACATTTGAATAAATGTTGCATTTAGACAAAGATTTTTTAATATTCTATCTATTTCAGAACACACCGTTGCACAAACAACATGGTGATCTATACCACAACCGGTAGCAACCTGCATTAGAGCTATAGTTTGTTTTGCCCTAGCTAGAGCATTTAGCTAAATGGCATTTAGCTAGCCAGCTAGCTAGTTAACCATTAGCATTAGCGATTAGCATTATTTTAGGCATATGCCAGCTTCCTTAGGCTAACTCGCGTTTTTCAGAGAGCAAGATACACAAATTAATAGTATAATAGAGAAAACATGTGGATTCATATTTAGATACAACGTGGAAAGCAGCTTCATTCTTGTTTTGGAAGAATATGCTGAGTGAATTAATTATTCTTCTTCTCTGGTACCATGGAGTTCACACATTTTGTTTGTGCATGTCATCACCTACTGTGCGGTAGTGTGTGTTCAATCATGTTACATTTTGTGATACAAAATAAAAAAGAAACAGGGAAAAAAAAAAAAATTGCAACACCAACTAATCCTACACCTACAGTATATACCACTATTTAATAAAAACTATATAATCACCACCCCATTCCACTACTTTGACCCTAACTGATCCTACACCAGGCCAATGGCCTGGGACGACGGGACTCTCATTCAACACACCTTGTAACTCTTCTGCAGTAAAACCTCGTACACCCAAGTACTTCTCTGCATCTGCCACCATAACATCTATTTTCTGTGATTTACATTCCATTTCTGCGGTACAGTTGATAACCATGGCAATGAATGCTAGAAGGCCAACCTTACTGAAGCACAGGTTCGTGTCACTCTGTATTGGCTTCGGCCTACTACTCACCTTTGACCCATCATCCTCTATTCTCTTCACTGCCTCAGCATACGACACCTTCTGTCCTACTCTGACCTGGGCAGCCTCATCCTGTCTCTCTCGAACTGGACACTTCTGATCGCCAACTACATGGGCACACCCACAGTTGACACACAGTTTTTTCCACTGATACTACACATTCCTTTGTCCCATGCCCTCCTGTACACTTCTCACATCTCAGAATCGTTGTCCTAAACACTGCTGCAACATGAACATAAGCTTGGCATCTGAAACACCTTAATGGGTTCAGTACAGATGCTCTCACTGGAGAACTGACATATCCCAATCACTCCTTTCAAAAGCGCTCTACTCTGGAGAGCAAAGCAACTCACAGGTTTTGTCCCTAGTCATGTGACGCGAAGTGTCTGCTCCCCCTTGAATGGAATAAATCCATAAAATCCACTTCGAGCTACCTTCAAAAACGTAATAGTATCCAACTTATTTTCTACCCAGCCTAAGACTACATGGATCAGACAAAAGTCAGGGATCCATTTTCTCCAAAAATGTCATTTCTACCGGGCCCAAATTATCCTTGCATGACCATCGGGCGAGGTTTGGACTCGGAGATCTTCACAACACCAGCCACCTTAGGTAATTCATCCTCACACTCGTCAGGTAAAATATTTGACCATCAGAGGCAGCAGAATATTGTTTGTACTTGGCGCGCGTCTTACCTAACACATACCTTTCCACTACACTTGGCTCTTCTCCTTCTTCCTTACTGTCCATAACCACATCTATCCGATCACCGCTCTCTTGTCGCGCCTTCATCTGCTGTATTGCTAGCAGAGCATGCACTGATGACATTTCTCCAAAACCCAACTTCTGTTACTTAGCCCAATTTAGAAATCTGGCTATCTCTGGCCTCTCCATGCTTACCCAGCCGCCGAGTGCATGAATTGACAGTATGTTGAGAGAATAAACAGCGTGAAGGAACTGTGTGCTGATGATGTACAGTTCACAAATGATTCATGATTTTGAATGACTATTTTTACCAACTCGAGAGTCATGATTCGTTTTTCTGAGTGACTAATTCATTTTATTTTGTTCATTTGACGAGTTGGCTGCAATGAGTCCTACAGCAGGATTAATACACGCTCCTCTGGATTAGCGGCTCCAAAGACGTGCTCCAACCACCGTCTGTCATATGCGCGCAGGGAAAATAGAGAAGAAAAAGACATGTTAAGAACTGATAACTGGTCACATGGCGCAAGAAGGAACACAATTAATTGACTATTGAGTGTTATGATGGACACTGCTCTGTACAACCAAAACAAACTCAAACTTGAGAAGGAATCGCTTGGGGAGCTGCAGTTTGTGAACGATATTGCGCTTATCACCCTCAAAGGCAGTCAAGCAATACATTCCTCCAAGAGTCGTTCACAAGCTCGACCGCTTCTAGACCTGGTTTCAAATGTATCAAGAAATAATCCTATTTGTATGCCTTTAGCAATCAACAAATGTCCATTGTTTAAAGCACCTGTTTACAAGTCTCAGTCACAAATGACACCTCCAATAAGCCCAAATGACACCTCCAATGTGTGTGTGTGTGTGTGTGTGTGTGTGTGTGTGTGTGTGTGTGTGTGTGTGTGTGTGTGTGTGTGTGTGTGTGTGTGTGTGTGTGTGTGTGTGTGTGTGTGTGTGTGTGTGTGTGTGTGTGTGTGTGTGTGTGTGTGTGTGTGTGTGTGCGTGCGTGTGTGTGTGTTATATAACTATCCTTTCAACTCTCCAGAAGTTCAGGCTATAATATATAAAGCTGGTTGACAGTTTTGTTCCAACCCCCCCCAGGAAAACAGCCAGTGGTTATGTCTACACAGTGAGGGGACTAATGCGTCTTAATACCATGTTGTAACACACATTGGCGTGTACTACTATATGACATAAGGCCGCAAAACTGGTGATCCATATAAGCTTAGCATATAGTAATCATATAACACAACAGAGAAAATACAACAGCAAATCCAGTACAGTACTGTATAACTGACAATGATACAGGATAATATAGTGGTTGGTGCCAAGCCAGCATAGTGGCACAGGGCACAGGTCTATCTCAAGATCTGCCCCTTTGCCCTGCAGAGACGACCATGGCCTGATCTGTAGAGCTGCTCACAACCCTGAGCCAAGGAGCATTCCGTGAGAGCATGGCTTACAGTACATTCCAACAGATTCCATTTTAGATCGAAGAACAGCTAAAGAGATGCTTTACTGCTGTAACGTAAAACCAAAACAGACCAAAAGGCAGATGACCCAAGTAAGGCTGTTGCGGTGACCATATTACAGCCACACCGGCGGTCACGAGTCATGACGGCCTCTATTAAAAAGAGGAGGTGCCGTTCAGCTTTCTATAGGCTAGGCCTACTATATTTCTCATCTTTCTTAATATTAAGCACATTGCTTATCTTTACAACAGGAGTATAGCCTACCTGGCTGGCATGGAAATTAACCACAGGAAAAGCGTCCTCCAATTGCTATTTAAGTGCATAGAGGACATGTATTTTTATCCCACTTGTTTCGTGACAGATGCATGATAATGGTCCATTCTAAATCAAAACAAATTTGACACATATTATTTAGTATATGTAAAGACAAGATTAAATGAAGAATAGTCTGATGGGTGACAATATTAGCCTATCACTTGTGAATGATATATTATGACTTGTGAATGATGCCCAGCATAAGGCAAGAAACAATGCCTTTTTTGTGTGACTTTTTAAAATCATAGTTGCACACCTCATATAGTCTAGCCCATAGGCCTATATGTTTTGATAAGGTTTGCATCACAACTAAAGTGGCCAAATAACTTCTTAAAATTAAGCACATTAATCCGCTTTACAGGGTGTGTAGAGCCTAACTGGCATATATAAGCAGCTCATGAGTTTCAAGTTTGGGAAAGATAATCTTCACCATAAAAATGCACCTTTATAATATTACATGCATAATTGCCTTTGTGGTCACTTTTGATAATGGTGTTTTTAGTTTAGGTTATTTTATTTTTACATGGACAGTGCACATTAATCAACGTTTCAGTAAAAGTGCCGGTTTTAGCCAGCCGGCTAATTTTCAACCTCAGTCCCTGGGCAGGTTATTAAAAACAATTACAATAACAATTACAAAAACAATTACAAAACAATTTTCCCGCTAATGGACCATCCGTGCTTATTGCCTATGGCAATGTGCGCATTGCTGTGTTTACAATGTGAAGAAATAGTCTAATAGTTCATCAACATTTAAAGCTAAACGTTGCGTGAGCAACATTGCGTAAAAAGGTTTTTGGGATGCTAGTGGTTGTATTAATTTGGGATCTATTGCATCCCACAACTGTACCAGACTATGTTTGGAATATTTATTTCTCACACAGCATATAATAGGTCAACTTTTGCACTATGGGGATTGTAGATTGACATAGGCTAGTGCTTTTTCTGTTTGTTAGGCCTACTCATCTTGTTGGCTGATGAAAAGTAAATGTGGACAGTTCTTCCAATAACTTCAATTATGCACCTCGGAATGGGATAAGGACGAGCGCAGTTGCGTCCCCGATGTGTCTGTCTTCACCTGTAGCCTGTGAGAAAGACCCGATCACGTGATGGAGAACCACGTGAGTGAGATGTCCTATGGAGTGCGCAGCAGGGAGAAGGGCACAATGAAACACTCCGGAAGAAGGGCACAGGCCCAAAAGGCATGGATTTTTTTAGGGTGCATTATGGCCACACAAAGGGGAGGCCCCTGTGAAATTTGAGGCATTATCAAGTGCTTGTCAAATTGTGAATGAGAGACTGATGAAGTGTGTACAGCCTGTGCAAAAAAAATAAAACAGAGCTCATGCCTTTCAAGCGACTTTTTTCAAATCATCATTAGTCGCATCATGCAGCCTGTATGATGTATTAACAATCAAACATATTGCCCAACATTTGTAGAACAACTAAAGTTACATTAATAACTCTAAATTAAGCATGTAGGAGTACATTTGTCTTTGTTAACCGCTTAACACAAAAAAGCCGCATGTGCGCACTCCCTCAAATCGTTTGGAGAAAATATCCATTCTATTTTATTCCGCTTTGTTCAATTGTATTCTTCATACTATAAAATAATATAAAATAATGCCACAGAATTCTAAGCACATCTTGTCTGCTAAATTAACTAGTGTAGCCCACAGCCATTTTGCATAGCCAGATTGTCACGTGTGTGTCACGCCTTGGTCATTGTATTTTGTGTTTTTGTTATATGTTTGGGTAGGACAGGGTGTGACATGGGTTTATATGTTGTTTTTCGTATTGGGGTTTGTATTATTTGGGATCGCGGCTGATTAGGGGTGTTGTTAGGCTTGGCTGCCTGAGGCGATTCTCAATTAGAGTCAGGTGCTTATCGTTGTCTCTGATTGGGAACCGTATTTAGGCAGCCTGAGTTTCGCTTTGTATTTCGTGGGTGATTGTACCTGTCTCTGTGTTGTAGTCACCAGATAGGCTGTAATTAGTTTCACGTTCAGTTCTGTTGTTTTTGTATTTAGTTTCAGTTATTTCATGTACCGTGTTTTTTCATTCATTAAAGTCATGAGTAACCAACAAGCTGCATTTCGGTCCGAATCTCTTCTTTCAACATACGAACGCCGTTACAGAATCACCCACCACTCACGGACCGAGCAGTGTGTAAACTGGCAGGAGCTAAAGGAGGACGTTATGGACGGTAGAGGCATGGATTATACGACGTGGGAAGAAATCGACAGGTGGGCGGCCGACCCAGAGAGAGTGCAGGCGCCCGCCTGGGATTCGCTTCAGCAGTGCGAAGAGGGCTACAGGCGAATGGAGTCAAAAAGGAAAACACGGCGACGCAGAGCGAAAACCGAAAGTAACCCCCAAATATTTATTGGGGGAGAGGGCAGAGAGAGAGTGGCTGAGTCAGGAGTCAGACCTGAGCCTACTCTCCCTGTTAATTGTGAGGAGCAGCAATATAAGGACTTCTGGTCTTGGGAGATGATATTAGACGGAAAAGGACCCTGGGCTCAGCCTGGAGAATATCGCCGTCCCAAGGAAGAAATAGAAGCGGGTAAAGCGGAGAGGCGCTGGTATGAGGAGGCAGCACAGCGACGCGGTTAGAAGCCTGAAAAGCAGCCCCAAAATATTATTGGAGGGGGGGCTAGAAGGGAGTATGGTTATGCCAGGTAGGAGACCTGCGCAAACTCCCTGTGCTCACCGTTGGGCTAGAGACCGGGCAGGCACCGTGTTATGCTATGGAGCGCACAGTGTTTCCAGTGCGGGTGCAGAGCCAGGTGCGGCACATACCAGCCCTTCCTATTGGCCGGGCTAGAGTGGGCATCGAGCCAGGTAATCTTGGGCAGGCTCGGTGCTCAAGAGCTCCAGTGCGCCTGCACGGTCCGGTCTATCCAGAGCCACCTCCACACACCAGTCCTCCGGTAGCAGCTCCCCGCACCAGGCTTCCTGTGCGTGTCCTCGATCCAGTACCACCAGTTCCAGCACCACGCACCAGGCCTCCAGCGCGCCTCGCCTGTTCAGCGCAGCCAGCGCTTTTCTCCTCTCCTGCGCTGTCGGAGTCTCCCGCCTGTTTAGCGCAGCCAGAGCCTTTCTCCTCTCCTGCGCTGCCGGAGTCTCCCGTCTGCCCAGAGCCGCCAGTCTGCCCAGCTCCGCCAGTGCTCCCAGTCTGCCCAGCGCCGCCAGTGCTCCCAGTCTGCCCAGCGCCGCCAGTGCTCCCAGTCTGCCCAGCGCCGCCAGTCTGCCCAGCGCCACCAGTGCTCCCAGTCTGCCCAGCGCCGCCAGTCTGCCCAGCGCCGCCAGTGCTCCCAGTCTGCCCAGCGCCGCCAGTGCTCCCAGTCTGCCCAGCGGCGCCAGTGCTCCCAGTCTGCCCAGCGCCGCCAGTGCTCCCAGTCTGCACAGCGCCGCCAGTCAGCCCAGCGCCGCCAGACAACCAGTCTCTTCCAGATCTGCCAGACAACCAGTCTCTTCCAGATCTGCCAGACAACCAGTCTCTTCCAAATCTGCCAGACAACCAGTCTCTTCCCGATCTGCTTGTCAACCTGAATCTTCCAGTTCCGCCAGCCAGCCAGGATTTACCGGAGCCTACTACCTGCCTGAGCTTCATCTCAGTACTGGGATTCCTCTCAGTACTGGGCTTCCTCTCAGTCCCGGGCTGCCCCTCAGTCCCGGGCTGCCCTTCAGTCCGGGCTGCCCCTCAGTCCCGGGCTGCTTCTGTCCCGAGCTGCCCCTCTGTCCCGAGCTGCCCCTCTGTCCTGAGATGCCCCTCTGTCCTGAGATGCCCCTCTGTCCTGAGATGCCCCTCTGTCCTGAGATGCCCCTCTGTCCCGAGCTGCCAGTTATGTGGGGATCTGGGTGAGGACTATTAGGCCATGGTCGGCGGAGAGGGTGGATTATCCCAGGACGCAAAGGGGAGGAACAAGGACATTAATGGAGTGGGGTCCACGTCCCGAGACGGAACCGCCACCATGGACAGACGCCCACCCGGACCCTCCCTATGCTTTTGAGGTGCGTCCGGGAGTCCGCACCTTAGGGGGGGGGGGTTCTGTCACGCCTTGGTCATTGTATTTTGTGTTTTTGTTATATGTTTGGGTAGGCCAGGGTGTGACATGGGTTTATATGTTGTGTTTCGTATTGGGGTTTGTATTATTTGGGATCACGGCTGATTAGGGGTGTTGACAGGCTTGGCTGCCTGAGGCGATTCTCAATTAGAGTCAGGTGCTTATCGTTGTCTCTGATTGGGAACCGTATTTAGGCAGCCTGAGTTTCGCTTTGTATTTCGTGGGCTGTCTCTGTGTTGTAGTCACCAGATAGGCTGTAATTAGTTTCACGTTCCGTTCTGTTGTTTTTGTATTTAGTTTCAGTTATTTCATGTACCGCGTTTTTTCATTCATTAAAGTCATGAGTAACCAACATGCTGCATTTCGGTCCGACTCTCTTCTTTCAACAGACGAACGCCGTTACAGTGTGCTCCCTCTCTGTCCTCTAGGTTACCAGGCTGCTTGTTATGTGTCATGTCTGTGTGATGTTAGTGTTTCTAGTTTTGTATTATGTTCCATTTATTTTATTAAAACACTCACTACTTGAACTTGCTTCCTGAACCTCAGCGCATATTGTTACAGAATGACGCCTCACCTAAGGGAAGCATCAGGGAGTGGTTTTTTTCCGGTGGGAATGACAGTCCGCTCCTGATCCCCGGGATCGTCCCTTTGGTTGGCATCTTGCGGCTGGAGCCCGAATGAGCTGGGGAGTGGGTACCGTCACGTATGCTCTCTCCGGCACTCTAGGTCGCCACGCACCCGCATCTCAGCTGGACTGACAGGTTTCCCGCGCCTCAGCAGAAGTGACCGGTCTGCTCCTGATCCCCGGGATCGGCATTTTTGTCGGCGTCCTGCGGCTGAAGCCGCCTGTCGGGGAGGGGGTACTGTCACGTGTGCTCCCTCTCCGGGCTCTAGATCACCAGGCTGATTGTTATGGCTCACACCTGTCACCATCGTTACGCGCACCTGCACGTCGTCAGTCTCACCTGGACTCCATCACTTCCCTGATCTCCTTCCCTATATATGTCACTGCCTTTGGTTCCTTCCCCAGGCGTCATTGTTTCTCTTTCTCTTTTATGTCTGTGTGCTGTCAGAGTTCCTTGTTTTGTATTATGTTCTGTTTATTAAAACACTCACTCCCGGTACTTGCTTCCCGACTCTCAGCGCATATCGTTACACAGATCAGGACCAAACATCAGAGCATGCAATTCTGTTCTTCTGAAATAGACTACATTTTCTTCATATCATGCTTCTTTAGACCTGTCTAAAATAAATAATGGATTTTTTGTAAAGGTGTAGGCTATATTACATGGATTTATTAGACTTTTTCAAATGTAGATGTTCCAAAGGTCTGCTTCAGTGGCTTGTAGGCTGTTGGAAGCCAGGAGATGCTAAATGTGTTTGTGTTAATTACCGGTCAATTACCATGAGACTGACAGTTATTTGCTTGACAATTACCAGCTGACAAAATTGTGTGACCGCCACAGCACTAGACCCCAGATGCATTAGTCATTTGTCTCAATGTGGCATGGCTTCAGAGTTCAGCCTTGTGGTCCCTGAGGTGGCTTCCTGTTTGCCCAGTGAGGTGTGCGAGTACAAGGTACTGTGAGCAGTGTGTCCGCTGAGACCCAGGCTGCTGCCATGGCTGTTCCCGCTGTTGCCAGCCCAGAGATCCGGGGCTACAGGAGCCCAGAGAGTTGGCACGAGGGCTAGGACTTCCACTGACTGACGCTAGTGTAAACAAGCCACCATATGTCCCTCTGGGTCCTCTCACACACAGGGACATGGGCCAGGCACTGCCATCTCTTTACCAGGCCAGGGACGGGCCCAGGTTCCCAACCCCTACAACAGGTCACTGCCACAGAGATAATATCCAATATAGAGTGATCATGTACAGCTCTGAGCCACGGGATATATGGCTGTGCTGGGGTAAGGTTTCGTGTGGTTAGGTTTCGTGACCATAGGTAGGAAGGATAAGGACATCCCCATCCTCTAATTCTGTTTACACTGATTCCTGTCAGTTGAGGGACAAGCAGCAAGAAGCAGTGACGCCACTTGACGTAAGACAATGCCCTTACATGTCACGGATTAGATTATCATATTTATTTAGGTCTACAACTATGTATTCCTGCTGAACTGTACTGCAGTGGACTGGTATGAATATCATACATTTCCATGAAGAACATACGGCCGTTTGAGGAGAAACAAAATGGGTATTCATCATGGGCTAAAACAAAGAATCAGGCACAACTTGACTCAGGGAGTTGGGAGAAACCCCTTGGGGAACCACAGAACTGTTTTGAGGACAAAAGATCTTCTCGCAGGAAAACAGTCCACGTCTGCTTTCTCTGTGATTAGACCTGTGTTCCCCTTGTACTTTACAGGCCATTGTTCACTATGGGGGAAACAATTTAATCACGTCTTGGCAAAGGAGAGAGGTTGAAGGCCATTGAAGGTCTGAGAACAGAGCAGTGACCTAACACCAGAGGTAGTGATATATAAAAAAAATAATTTAAAAGACACATTTACTTCAACTCTATCCTGACTACAAAAAGTAAAACAGCCCAACCCCCACAATACATAATGAGTTTTTTTTACAGGGTTGTGCGATAGGGGGTTCTGGTGCTTACAAACTATTTCCAACATTGAACTTTAATTCAAAATGCACTTCCTGTTGCGGGGCTACGTTGTAATTACTAACCATTTATACACTCTAGTATAATTGGTACCAGACTAGGTCTCTTGTGAAATGGATCCCTGTTGCCCAGCCACAGCCAGACACTGTTTTATTGTGGTGGTGGTTGGGACTCTTGTTTGTGTGTGTGTGTGTGTGTCTTAGAGTAGGCTAAGAAACAATGTATTTAAATCCCCCCAGTTCGCCATCAAGTGCTGCCCTGGCCTCACACTCTCATGTCTCACACACGTAGCAGACCTGGGTAGTTGGTCATACTAGGGCCTCTGGCCTTATATACCATAATGTCAAACAGCCTGGTATGTAGACTGGGTTGTGGGACCCCAGTGGTTGAGGACGTTGTGCATAGAGGAAGGAGCATTGGGTGGCTATAGGGAGGAGTTCTTGAAAAAAGGTCTCTGATCAAAAACATCAGCACATTAAATATGCAGAGGTATTCCACTACATCTCCATGTCAGTGCCAGGCATCCCGGAATGCAGAGGTATTAAAGTGTGTGCAGATATCTTCTCTATAGGAAGGAATTCCACTACCTCTCCACGTCAGTGCCAGGCATCCCGGAATGCAGAGGTATTAAAGTGTGTGCAGATATCTTCTTTATAGGAAGGAATTCCACTACCTCTCCACGTCAGTGCCAGGCATCCCGGAATGCAGAGGTATTAAAGTGTGTGCAGATATCTTCTCTATAGGAAGGAATTCCACTACCTCTCCACGTCAGTGCCAGGCATCCAGGAAACGAATAACATAGAGAGTGTGGATTCCTGGCCGATGAGAATGCAATGGGCCGTGACGTGGAGATAAGGAACTCCATGGTTCTGTGCACAGCCTTCTGATCTCAGGGCTGCGTTTAACATGACTACACCTTAGATTCTACTCACAGTTAAAGGACTACATCAGTTATACAGTCTATATAGTGGCAGGCTTTTTGCTGGCGATTCTGTGGGCTGACTATTTTTATATTGGAAGGAATTACAAGGAATACACCGTAAGGACTGTATTACATTCTATCATTAAAAAACTAAGCTAAATAGGCTAAATCTAGGGTAAGTACTATTGAATGACATAGAACAAGCATTAGGCTACACTTTATTTTTTTACAAACAGAAGCCCCACTCCCAACTAAATACCAAAACAAGAAAGAGGAAGGAATGTTAGAGAGGAGTCTTGTGGTGGTTCTCTGAAATCTAATCACTAAAAGCCTCCTCCCTTCTCCACAGGAGCTAGCAGCAGCATCTCCTCAGGTCAGACCAGGTCCTAAATTACATTTGTCTGACTACAATGACAAAACATACAGTCTTCAATAAAGTTTCTTACAAATGAGTGACAGATTAAAGCCACTATTTAAAACCAAACTGAGTTCTGCTTGTGTGGATGGGGTGTCTGTGTGTGAAACACTTCACATTGCCTTGTAAGTGGAAAACATTTATAGACATTGTAAATATGTTTGTAGACATATGCAAATTATGCAACTTTGAAATTAGCATAAAATGAATATGTCTAGACAGTTAAGAAAATACAAAAAGTTTAGTTAACGTAACTACAAGGAAATTACATAAATTATTCTAATGGTAAAGTTTGGCCAGAAAATATCCTGTACTTATATTAGGCCACCTGAAAAACATAGGCTCGCCTCGATCACACTCGTACGTACAACCGAACACTTGCTCAGAATTTAGGCTAACCCCCTCCACCCCCTCAATCCAAAAATCTCTAGGGAGACGGTGTTTGAGACGTCTGTCCCTCACCAGGGATTCAAACCAGCCCCAGTCATGCCACAGCCACAGTTATAGCCCCAGCTCCTGTAAAGCTTTCCATTAGGAGCTTCTGGGGCCCCACACTCCTCCCCCTCCCTAACATCAGGCTGGCTGGATGTTATATTAGACTCCAGAGTGGGCCCCGCCTCCCCTAGTCGGGAGGTCAACACTGGCAGGATCTCGAACATCTGGACGGCACGTTTAGCCAGCAGCAATAATGCAGCCTTTGTTCCCCTGCCATGATGGCTCTATAAGCAGGCCAGCTTTGAAGTGCCAGCCTGATGCCGGGAGCAGGGCCTTTGGAGCAACACTGATTGGGGCAACAGACCCGATCTCCTGGCTTCTACTCTGGCCAAGGGTTTGGAGGGTTGGTTTGGACATGATGAGGACATGGGTTTAGTTTAGTCCATGTTCTGGCGGTCGCATCAGTCATTAGTGCAGTAATTGAACACATGTTTACCACAGCTGTGGGATTGAGATAGTACAGCTTTGAAGGAAAATGAAACAGGTTCTAAGAAAAGTTTTACGGAGAAGGCCTATGTTTCTTTAATATTATCAACAAAACGACAGTGCTGTGCAGTAGGCAGCCCAAAACAAACAAGAATCAGATACTGATATAGAACAGTATCTGCTGGTCAACACTGTTTGTGTCAACATGTGTGTAAGAGCTGATTGTATGAAAAAAAGTGTCAATACACAGATGCTGAAAGCAAGAAAGAAGCCATTTGCATTCTACTACTGCTCTAATACATCATTATGCCAAACATATTGGAATGACCTACTCTACAGGTATTTTCAGTCTCTAATGGTAGAGTGGGTAACTGGAAATATAAACATAAACAATAGCCCTATAGGTATATTAAATAGTGTTTAGCTTAATTATGAGTGGGAAATAGGCTATACACAGAGGAAATGCTGTGTTGAAAAGTGGAAACGGTGCAATGTTTTACAGACATCATGAGACACAATGTAGTCATTATCAACCATTATTACATTTTTATAAACATGTCATAAAACCATAGGCTATGGGCTATTCTCAGGTAGAGATCCAATGCATGTGTTGATGTAAACGATATGGGCCACATAGTAAACAAGTGTGGCAAATGGCTCTGAAATGTTCCGCTCTTGTTTTAAAAGTGTGATAGTATTCACCGCGAGAAAGAACCCGCGATATTGTAACGGGCACAACTGTTCCACTATGCAGCCTGATAATAATTGTTCCATTATCACGGCCGCCTGCTATTGCCGATTACTACACCTGGGATACTGTTGTAAAGGGTTAGTTAAGATACAGTGTAACGTTAACATCTTAACATTAGCAGGGAAACTACAAACGTAACCTTACCTTCGTGTTGTAGGCTTGGTGCCGAAAAAACAACAGAAGTTCACCCACTCTTCTGTAGCCGGACTGAAGTTTAGGAAAAATAGATGCTGTTGAGTAATGGAATCTGCAAATGTGACATTTTCTCGGGGCAAGCCTACAAATCACTTATATGAACTGCGACAAAGTGATACGGTCCATAGCAAAGAGAACGGCATCAAAAGAAAATGAGGTGCATTGAAATATCCATGGCTGAAAGTTTTTCGCTGCGCCGTCTCTGCGCTAGCCCTTGGGGTCGGACCAACACGCTGCGGAAAATCGCCCTCTGCCTATTTCATTACTCTTGCTTGTAAATACATTGCATCGGAACTGGGACACCGCAAGGCATTGTGGACCATTTTAAAGCTGCAATACACTGTAGAACAGGGCCTACTCACCTAAAGGAGTGGAGTTCCTGAAAGTGGTTGGGTAGCCTACTTGAGTAGGTACCATATGGTGACATTCAGGTAGGGTCGGCTACATTGTTCTTTAATACAGAATATACACACACAGATTAACAACATTATTTGTAGTATATATTAAAAACATTTAGATGTTTGGGTTAAAAACCTGCCCAATTGACCCCATCCCCTCGGCAGGGTAGCCTAGTGGTTAGAGCGTTGGACTAGTAACCGCAAGGTTGTGAGTTCAAACCCCCCAGCTGACAAGGTACAAATCTGTCGTTCTGCCCCTGAACAGGCAGTTAACCCACTGTTCCTAGGCTGTCATTGAAAATAAGAATTTGTTCTTAACTGACTTGCCTGGTTAAATAAAGGTAAAATAAAAAATAAATCTGGAGACCTTCTCCAATTCCTCACCTCCCACATCACCTCATCCCTGACCACTGGCTGCGTCCCATCTGCCTTTAAGATAGTCACAGTCAAGAAACCAACACTTGACCCCTTTGACATAAAAAAAAAACTATGGACCAGCATCCCTTCTTTCTTTTCTTTCCAAAACAATTGTGTGTGCTGTCTATGACCAACTCTCTCGTTACCATGGGAGACCTTGAGAAGATTCAACACCAGGCGGGCTGCAGCGTTCTGGATAAGTTGCAGGGGTTTGATGGCAGAAGCGGAAAACCCACCCAACAGAGAGTTGCAGTAGTCCAGACGGGAGATGACAAGTTCCTGGATTAGGACTTGCGCCGCTTTGTGTGTGAAGAAAGGTCGTACTCTACGGATGTTGTAGAGCATGAACCTGCAGGCAAATGACCGCTTTGATGTTTGCCGAGAACGAGGATGTTGTCATGGGTCATGCTAAGGTTCTTTGCACTCTGGGAGTTGAGTTCTCAACTGGGATAGAACAGGCAGGCCTTCCCTGGGACGAAGAGTAGCGCCGTCTTGTCGAAATGTAGCTTGAGGTGGTGGGCCAACATCCAAGCTGAGATGCCTGCCAGGCACACAGAGATGTGTGTTGCCACCTGGGTGTCAGAAGGGGGGAAGGAGAAAAGTAGTTGAGTGTCATCCACATAGCAATGATAGGAGAGACCATGTTAGGATATGACAGAGCTGAGTGGGTTGGTGTGTAGAGAGAAGAGTCTTGAAGCTAACTCAACTGAGACTGTTCGCATCTGTCTCAAGCAGGCTCTCTCCTCTGTTCTCATCCTCCTAGATCTATCCACTGCCTTCGGCGGCATGAACCATCAGATCCTCCTGGATTGCATCCTACCTGACAGGTCGCTCCTACCAGGTGACGTGGAGAGAATCTGTGTCTGCACCACATGCTCTCACTACTGGTGTCCCCAAGGTCTCCATTCTAGGCCCTCTCCTCTTTTCTCAATAAACCAAGCCACTCAGCTCCGTCATATCCTCACATAATCTCTCCTGTCATTGCTATGCGGATGACGCTCACCCTGTAAGCAGTCCCTGGACATGGTATGACAGCAACCCATGCTTTAGTTTTGTTTATCTGTCCACTATTTCAAATGTTAACTTTTCATAATTTGTGTCACAAACCCAAAGCAAGTCAATGGTATTGATATTAGCATTTTCAAGCTTCATGTCCAAATCATCCTAAAGTGTCTAAAAAATGTAACTCAATGATGTTACTTGTATATGATTTGGATATGAAGTGCTTAATGCTAATATAGGTACCTTTAAATTACATTGGTTTTGTGACACATATGCAAAAAATGTAGCATTTGAAACAGTGGTCAGGTAAACAAAACCAAAGCATGTGGTGCTGCTGTCATAGCTGGTCCATAGTCTGCATACAGGGTAAGACAGTCACACCTGGTCCATAGTCTGCATACAGGGTAAGAAAACCAATATGTCATTTGGGTGGACTATGCCTGGCTTTTGAACACTTCTTTAGATTCCTCATGTCTTACTCATGTCTTACTCATGTCTTAGTCATTGTTAGAAAAAAAGTTTGGTCAAAATTGTATGTTAGGTACTATAACTATTGAACATTATATGAATCCTATAAATTAAATTGACCAATTTAATTGTAATTAATGATATTCTTCAAGGATCCTATTATATATCAACAAAATAATGTTTCCGCAATTCTTATCGTATCTGTTTCTAACTACAGAAAAGATTTCAGAACAATCTGAAATGGTTGGTGTCATGGCTTGCTGAAATGACATAAAACGACCCGACTGTGATATGTGGTTGTCTCACCTAGCCATTTTAAGATGAATGCACTAAATGTAAGTCACTCTTTATAAGAGTGTCTGCTAAGTGACTAAAATGTCAAATGTAATCATATTCATGTATTCATATGATATTAAATATAAGTCTATGATTCATGCAGTCTGGGGACATTACAATTCAAGTCTGCAGTTGATTTTGAGCCTCATCATAATCTCTATGAGTAAACAAGTATCTTGAGAGTTAATCAGTTATCTGCGTAGCTTTCAGCATCATTTTATTGACCAAGACAGAAGACACTTGAAAGTCTGCAATGGAGGCAGTGATTTACTGCGGTATTGGTGTGAGTCAGTCAGTCAGTCAAGATGGCAAGTTACATGTTCTAATTAACAAACAGTTGAATGTTCCAGTGAACGTCTGTGATAGTCTGCATATAGACTTTTAACTGGAAAATAGCTAGGTGGTGAACATGAATCTTATCTTTACAGACATGATATGTACTTTTTATTGTTATTTGTTAATCACTGTGTATTTATTCCAATTGTTAATTTCACTGTTAGTCTACACCTGTTGTTTACGAAGCATGTAACAAATTACATTTGATTTGATCTAGTGTATATATAAATCATTGGTAGAGACCCTTGGTCTACTATGGGATCATTGAAGGTCATTTAGCAAAACATCACAGTTTTGATCATGTTTATATTGGATTAATGCATGCCTCATACTCAGGATTCCAAAAAATAAAATAGTGTATTTTCTCTGTCATTGAGTGGACCATTCATTTGAGAGAAAATCGCAAATTTACAGACAGTGGCATTTCCAGCATGTAAAATGAAGAGGATAAGAAAACATAAATCAAGATGTCTCCTACACCACGTGAGGCAACTTACACTATATCTGCAATGTAACTACAATGTAAATACATAGATTTAAGAGCAACTTAAAGTATGCCTACCACAAACCGTTTTCAATATCAATCTACAGCATAAAGCAATACATATGCACAGAGCATACTTTATGCCACACAAGACTGAATGAAAACAGCTGATGGAGCATTGGCAATGGCATTGTTTGCAAGCTCATAAATGGATACCTACTGACCCCTCGTGGCGCCATCTAAACCCAGTCTAAATGCTTCAGTCCATCCATTTGATATTTTATATTATTTTTCTCCGAGGGGTTGAGAGTGCTGAAACTCAAACTTTGTATCCTCTAACTTAAATATGAAATTCACATTTTAATTATATTTATTTTTTAATGACTAAGTGTGAGCAGGATACTGTCTCCAGAATGGTGTACTATTTGATAACTATGTAATTAGTATCAAGATGATTAATCTTGGCTAGGTGCCTAAAATAGTTTTTTCAGATACATTTAGTTGTATGACAAAGCACTGGTCACTAAAAATAATTGAGAATATACATTGTTTGAATTCTAACAAGAAGCGAGGGGTATGGATCTGTCCATAGCTGTTTTGCGCAATGCTGCCCCGGTCTGACACCCACACAAAAAAATAAACATAAAACTGCATAGTTGTAACGCACATGCGTAATTTTGTTCTAATGCAAATGTATACTTGTGTGAATTGGTTACCGTCTCTTTGTTTGGCCTCCCTGAGCCTAACGTTAACTGTTTGATTCTACCACAGGGCTTACTGTACTGTATCCCCCCACTTTCTATTTATATGCACATATTCAGCGCTGAAGGTATACCAGTGAAAGCCGAGGAAAACTGACAAAGGGATCGCCAAATCATTTCCTTGCTTGGGAATGACGTCCCTACAGTACATTCCAGTTATATTTAGAGCCTATATATAGTGGTCCCCCCCTCATCCGTTGTTGTACCCGCTTCACTGGGAAGAAGAGGGCTATCTATTCTCAGAGACAGGTCTTGAAATATTGATGCTAGATAGAATAATTCAATTCACACTGTCATAATGATCGATGTATTTGTGCGCAGATATCACAGTCCTATCTGTGAAAAACACATCGACCCAAAACGTTTCAAAACACAGTCTACCAACACAAGCATCCACCAGAACAATATATTAAGGTAAACTAAAAGTGAATTGGGTGGAGAACAAGTGAGCGTCTTTATAACGTTTATTGCCAAACTAGTGTAGTGATATCACCGAAACCAGTTGAAATCCCCTGCTTTGCTTTCTGGGTAAACTGTACGACGCTGCACCCGGTATCCGCCCATATTCGCGTCAGGCCAACCTCAGCTGAATCGAGAGTAGCAGGCCAAACGCTGTATCAAATGGAAAGTTAAATCGATTAATACCCTTACTTTTGTCTGCTTTTTAAAAAGAAGATACATTTACACAAATGCGGCCGTTTCAGTGTAAAGTAGGAAATGCAGAGATCGTGTGAAAAAGGAGGATTATCTGCTTGACTTCTTATTTGGTCGCTACTTCGGACGCGGAACTCCACACGCTATAGGTAAAACAATTGGAAAGATCACTACACTTGTATCAATTTACACAATGGATACGGGGCGACATTGTGTCCTCTCGCCTATATCTTAATTTGAGGGTTGGGCCTGGAATGATTTCATAATTTCCTGTGCAATTTCAGCTAAAAGTATCGTTAATACAAACTACGCCCAATTGTTAACCTAATGTCTGGCCCTTTAATGCGCAGACATATGCGGTATTTATGGCGGCTTCAAACTCATCCGCTCTCCCATGAATGCTGCAGGTTCTACCGGGTTTACGCATAGCATTCAATCCATTGTGCTAAAGACATTTGCACAAGACAATCCTAGTTCACTAACAGTTATGGGATCTGCATACGCTAGTCTTCTCTATAATTGTGGACCTACTCCAGTTATTGTAGGCTACAAGCAACTCGACTTTATACAGTTGTAATATTAAGGTGTAGGCCAATCTAAGGTTGTACTCATCAGTTCACATGTACAGGTATTATTTAAATAATTGGGTCCTTCCACGAAATGAGTGCCTCTTGCGTCCCTTTTGATATTGGATTTTTATTTATTTAATTGGGCATAAATATTTAATTTCAAATGCCTGTTATTAAATGGTGCCCTTTTTTAATATAGACCACATGGACAATTATATAAATTTGATTTTTAATGTGAATAAAGACATTTCAGCATTTTGACATGTCCTTCGATGCATCATGACTTGTAGAAAGATTAACACAAACCCAAACACTTCTCCAAGATTTCACCATCATTATGTTTAGTTATTTTGTTGCTTTGACATTAATATTATTAGTGATTCATATAAGGTACAAAAACTGTCAATTTTAAGGTAAACACTGTTACGTTAACTGTTAATATGGAGAAACTATTCCTTTAAAAAAAACAAGAGAATTGAAGATGTAATCAGTGTAATAGCGGCTGAGCTGGTTTTACTCTTTGGCATTTTTCTGGTGTTTTGTGGTGGGAAAACTAAGCAGGTCAAGCATAACACGTCAACCATTTTACCTTGATAGACAGTCTAGAAATGTTTGAACAATTTAAAACATTTTGTGGAGCTTGCGTTCAATTGGCCCTTCTTTGCGTACAACAAGCTTCCATTCCCCCTGTCACAAGAGTATTCATGGCTGATTTAAGATGAAGTTGTCAACCTAGCTCTCAAACTCTTCTTATCCGTAGGGTTTTCAGCAGTTCGCTTCACCCACGGTTGGCTGCATGTGAACAACAATTTACTGTTTTAACGTTTAGAAACGTCAATCATCGCTTGCGAAACGGTTTTAGAAACATGCTAATATGCGCCTTGTCTTTTATATCAGTGAGTAAGAATCTTTCAAATAGAACAGATGCAGTTACCGTAGCAGTTTTGCACAGACTATATGCTGTGCGTGCCAACAGTTACGCTCACAGGTGTTCGGGGCACTCTAGATAGCTAATTAGCATAGATGGCCACCCATGTTTTCGGTAAGCAAGAGCTGTAACACCAACCCTATAAAGGTGTGTAGTAATTTTAACCTTTTGTTATTATTTCTCGTTGGTAGGAAAAATATGGTCCTTATGTTTCCAAAACCGTACCGCGAGCAATGCGTTTTAACGTTCAGAACGAGCGTCTGGGCTTCTAACCAAACTCCCCTGACCATAAGATGCATGTACTAACGTCAATAGGCGCTAAAGGTAGTTAATTGGTGTCTATGAATTGGTTACGGTCAACCATGCTACTTTTTTGGCACTTAATAGACACTCACTGTAGGCATTTTCTTTTATATCTCCTCTTAAAATGGGAATATAGATATATTTCTTTACATGTGCTCTTTATGACAGAATGGTAAAATGTGGTGAAAAGTAACGTTTTTTTGTTGTTTTTTTCTCTCACCAAGTTACACTAAATACATGCCAATAGTAGCTAGTATTAGGCCTTGGTTGACGACCAATGAAAATGGCTGTTTGTCTAACATCAGATTATGCCAATAGGCAAGCTGCACAAAATGGACACAGTGGCTTTTTTTATAGGCTATTTGTCTACGCTTTCACAATACTTTCCTACAATATTGACATGTATTTTACAGTAACTTGTAAACAGAAAACTAATGGAGAGGTGCTTGATTGGGCTTGACAACTTTGTTGATGACTGGTAATTACCGTACAGGTGTCATGACTAGCCAATCATGAACAAGCTTTCTATTTCCTGCAGCATAAGGATATGAAATGGGTTGACAATATTGCATCAACATTGCAAGCATGGTTGCCTAGTTATTAGGCCTACTGTACAATAATGTTAGGTCAGTGGGACAATTGCTAAGTCACAATTAATCTTTATTCATCCTATTCACACTAGGCCATAGTTTCTGATGATGATTAGGCTCATAATGGCATTTACAATAGAAATAGTAGGCCTTTACGAGGGAGTACAGAAATGAGTGTAGACCTTAGGTAAGTTTGAAAAAGGTGATAAAACACTAACTTTGATATAATATACTAGCCTAAACAATATATATACTGTCAAAAGCACATATCACTGCATACTACAGAGCACAGAGGGACGTACAATGATTTTTGCTGTAGAATGACTTTGAGAAGGTCAATTCTGGTGAATTTTTAAAAGGACATTACTCCGAAATGAATGAAAATTAAATGATGCTGTCATCAAACATATATAATTTCCACCCTCCAGAAATGAACCCATTAGCATGTTGGTTCATATTATCAGGCAGGTGTGCCCTTAGGCAATAAGGATTGTCACCTGCTGTAGCCCAACTGATGCAGCATAGGGTTGCACATCTGCATTTACCCCAGTGGGCTAATCATTAGCTAGATCACACACTCTAAAACATGATCTCGTTGCTAGTTAGCAACATATTGATGGCTTGAAGGTCTCCAAAAAAACATTCCACTGGAACTCAGCCAAGGATCATGTACTGTGAATATAATGTAGGCTGTTACACCTGTTACACCTGACGTGTTACATTTAGCCCCAGTTTCTCCTAGGCCTTCAACACCATTAGTGAGCACTATGCATAAACCATGCTGCTGCTAAAAGCTGTGGTTTTAAAATGGTGAAATTCACACATTTTGTGGTGTTGAGAAAGTAGAAAGCTTTGATCCGCTTTAAACAGTGGCCAACAAAACAGCTTTTTCTAAGGTGTGTTATCTCGGGACTGATGTAGGAATGTTGTACAATGACTGGGCATGCATTTTGAGAGTCGAGGAATATGTTTTTCTCACATACAATGCGACAAGCTGACCAATTGAATAGGTCAAATATTCTGCTATAGAGTTGTCTGAGGATTTTACTGCCAGTCATGTTCATGTAACAGGACCCATGATCTCCAACAAGTTCACAGGAGCATATCAAATTGTGTGTCAAATGAAAGCGAAGAGTCTGTATTTTTGGGAATTGAAGGCATGGATACATTTTCCCGTTTTCCCATTTAAAAAAAACAAACATTTTCCATCTTAAAAACTAGGCAAAAGTAAATGGCTTTGATTTTCTGGTCAAACACATGGAAAAGAGGTCTTTAGAAAACATCTACCAGAAAGTCTAAAAAAGTATTAGAAATACATCAAAACATAGTACTGTTGAAGTAAAGACCCCTGCCAACTAATATCAACACTTACAGTTGAAGTTGGAAGTTTACATACACCTTAGCCAAATACAGTTAAACTCAGCTTTTCACAATTCCTGACATTTAATCAGAGTAAAAATTCCCTGCGTTAGGTCAGTTAGGATCACCACTTTATTTTAAGAATCTGAAATGTCAGAATAATAGTGTAGAGTGATTTATTTCAGCTTTTACTTCTTTCATTACATTCCCAGCGGGTCAGAAGTTTACATGCAGTCAATTAGTATTTGGTAGCATTGCCTTTAAATTGCTTAATTTGGGTCAAACGTTTTGGGTAGCCTTCCACAAACTTCCCACAATAAGTTGGATGAATTATGGCACATTCCTCCTGACAGAACTGGTGTAACTGAGTCAGGCCTCCTTGCTCGCATAGGCTTTTTGAATTCTGCCCACACATTTTCTATAAGTTTGAGGTCAGGGCTTTGTGATGGCCACTCCAGTACCTTGACTTTGTTGTCCTTAAGCCATTTTGCCACAACTTTGGAAGTATGCTTGCAGTCATTGTCCATTTGGAAGACCCATTTGCGAACAAGCTTCAACTTCCTGACTGATGTCTTGGTGTTGCTTCAATATATCCACGTAATTTTCCTTACTCATGATGCCATATATTTTGTGAAGTGCACCAGCTCCTCCTGCAGCAAAGCACCCCCACAACATGATGCTGCCACCCTCGTGCTTCACGGTTGGGATGGTGTTCTGGGGCTTTAAATCCAAACAATGTTGGTCATTATGGCCAAACAGTTCTATTTTTGTTTCATCAGATCAGAGGACATTTCTCCAAAAAGTATGATCTTTGTCCCCATGTGCATTTGCAAACCGTAGTCTTTTTTTATGGCGGTTTTGGAACAGTGGCTTCTTCCTTGTTGAGCAGCCTTTCAGGTTATATCAATATAGGACTCGTTTTTACTGTGAATATAGATACTTTTGTACCTGTTTCCTCCAGCATCTTCACAAGGTCCTTTTCTGTTGTTCTGGGATTGATTTGCACTTTTCGACCAAAGTATGTTCATCTCTAGGAGACAGAACGTGTCTCCTTCCTGAGCGGTATGACGGCTGTGTGGTCTCAAGGTGTTTATACTTGCGTGCTATTGTTTGTACAGATGAACGTGTTACCTTCAGGTGTTTGGAAATTGCTCCCAAGGATGAACCAGATTTGTGGAGGTCTACATTTGTTTTTCTAAGGTCTTGGCTGATTTCTTTTGATTTTTACCATGATGTCAAGTAGAGGCACTGCGTTTGAAGGTAGTCCTTTAAATACATCCACAGGTGATCCATCACAATTTTGTCAATTAGCCTATCAGAAGCTTCTAAAGCCATGACATAATTTTCTGGAATTCTCCAAGCTGTTTAAAGGCACAGTCAACTTGAACTGTGAATTATATTATATGTTTATAAGTATAAAATTATAAGTGAAATAATCTGTCTGTAAACAATTGTTGGAAAAATTACTTGTCATGCACAAAGTAGATGCCCTAACTGACTTGCCAAAACTATAGTTTGTTAACAAGAAATTTGTGGTTGAAAAACGAGTTTTAATGACTCCAACCTAAGTGTATGTAAACTTCTGAATTCAACTGTATATTTAGTAATGGAACAATTATTTGCCATTTAAGTTTAAGAAACATTGCCTTGTAATTCCATTACCAAAAAAAACAACATATTTTTAAGATATTTTCTAATTTCTCTCCTTCAATAGGAGGGAAGATAATGAAAGTTCACAGAAGTAACAAGTAAAGGTAGACCTACCAATGAGTTAGGGTTTTTACTGAAATCAATGTTTATGAATTAAGTGATTAAAACTTGTAATTCTGATGGCAAATCTATAACAGATTTACAGAAATCTGTAACCGAGTTTACTTACTGCAATTGAATTGGCTACAATGTGAAATCATAGTAGTCACAAACCACAGTTGTGCTACTGTCCTCCTTTCCACTGGCATACTGTTGTGTTCTGGCATACTGTTGTGTTCTGGCATACTGTTATGTTCTGGCATACTGTTATGTTCTGGCATACTGTTGTGTTCTGGCATACTGTTGTGTTCTGGCATACTGTTGTGTTCTGGCATACTGTTGTGTTCTGGCATACTGTTTTTTTTCTCTTTCTTGTCTAAGTGAGAGGGTGAAAACAGTCTGAACAAGCCATCGCTCGCTCGCCCTCATATACTACCGGACAAAACTTTAGAACACCTACTCATACTCAATGGTTTTTCTTTATTTGTAATATTTTCTACATTGTAAAATAATAGTGACGACATCAAAACTATGAAATAACACCTATGGAATCATGTAGTAACCAAAAAAAATGTTAATCAAAATATTTTATTTTATATTTGAGATTCTTAAAATAGTCATCCTCTGCCTTATATAGTATCAGTCTAAAGTTTGGACACACCTACTCATTCAAGGGTTTTTCTTTTTTCATTGTCCTGTTGAAAACAAATGATAGTCCCACTAAGTGCAAACCAAATGGGATGGCGTGTCACTGCAGAATGCTGTAGTCACCAAGCTGATTAATTGTGCCTTGATTTCTAAATAAATCAGACAGTGTCACCAGCAAAGCACCATCACACCACCACCTCCATGCTTCACGGTGGGAACCGCATATGTTGAGAATATCAGTTCACCTACTCTACGTCTCACAAAGACACGTCGGTTGGAAAACAGAAATCTCAAATTTGGACTCATCAGACCAAAGGACAGATTTCCACCGGTCTAATGTCCATTGCTCATGTTTCTTGGCCCAAGCAAGTTTCTTTTTCTTATTGGTGTCCTTTAGTAGTGGTTTCTTTGCAGTAATTTGACCATGAAGGCCTGATTTTCATGCAGTCTCCTCCGAACAGTTGATGTTTGTTACTTGAACTCTGAGAAGCATTTATTTGGGCGGCAAACTGAGGTTCAGTTAATTGCCGCTTTTCTGAGGCTGATAAATCTAATGAACTTACTCTCTGCAGCAGAGGTAACTCTGGGTCTTCCTTTCCTGTGGCGGTTCTCATGAGAGCCACTTTCATCATAGCCTTGATGGTTTTTGTGACTGCACTTGAAGAAACTTTCAGATTTCTTGAAATGTTCTGCATTGACTGACCCTCATGTAGCCGGTTGAGAGAATGCAGAGTGTGCAAAGCTGTCGTCAAGGCAAAGGCTGGCAACTTTGAAGAATCTCAAATTATAAATATATTTTATATTAACACTTTTTTGTTGTTGTTGTTAATTCATGATTCCATTTGTGTTATTTCATAGTTTTGATGTCTTCACCATTATTCTACAATGTAGAAAATAATACAAATTAAGAACCCCTTGAATCAGTAGGTTACTTCTCCCGGCTCTTACTGATCAATACCCATGAGCCCCCTCTTTCCATTTATTGTAACTAGTATCCACGCAGACTGACACCGGACATCCATGGACTTTGAAACGTAGTTTAAATTTGGTCAGTCCGCCCTGGCCTTGATTTGAATGTCCACAGAGTTTGTTTTTTGGTTTCTGACTGGCCTTGATTTGGTACAAACATAGACGTCCATGATTTGTGAACGGACCAAATCTGAACCAATCATAAACTTCTGTTTCACAAGATTGCACAGTATAGTGAAGAAAAGTAGAGTACATACTGTAGAATTCATGTACTGTACTGAACTCTACTGTGATGTGCTGTACTGTGATGTCCTGTACTGTGATGTCCTGTACTGTGCTGTACTGTAATGTCCGAAATTGTGAAACGTAGACGTCGATGATTTGTTCAGATTTGGACCGGTCTGATTTCAACCAAATATGGTCTTGTTTTGGGGGCGGAGCTCATTACAATAATAGACAGGATATGAAAGGATGATTTAGCATATTTCTACCTTTTTGTGTACCTATTCAGGATACATCACCATGAAGAGAATGACAATCATATACATTATGCATTTCTGTATAGTACAGATCAGGGACCCATGATGTTATTCCGTTACCCTACCTGTAACAAATACCGTATCATGTCATAGCTGACACCCCACTCTTTCTACGGACATATTTGAATCTTTATTACGTGGAAGATATTTATGTTTTTGGAAAACATCATCACATAAAAATGATCAGGGAAATTATATCGTAATTCTGTTACCAAACTTTGCATCTACACAGTTCTTCCAGTAAATGTTTTTGTGAAATGCTCTGTGTAAATTGTAAAGTAGTCCGTGTGCATAGAGCTGTATGGTTTCTTCAACTTTTGAAATCAATGGTTTTTGTTGATAGATTTTAAAGTAAGACGTCCGAGTATCAATTCTGTTACTTGCTTGTGGTTCTGGCCGAGGAAAATTAAATGTGGACAACGATTTTTCATTATATATAATAATACAATTCCATAACCAAAGGTACCAGTGCTCAGCTCCTAGCTCTCATTTGGATCATAGGTGCTGGGTATCGGACATAATGTACAGTGTTGTTGACATACTGTACGGTCGTGTTGTGTTCAGCACTGATTGTCTAATATAGCATCCATGATTCGTATCATCGATTGGACAGTCTATTTTGTTGGTATGTTTTTTTAAAATCAGAAATTACTAGGTGATTTGGTGATTCTATTTCCTTTTGTATTTTGAGATGCTACTCATTGAGTTAAATGTCAGCCTCAACTGAGAACAAGTGTTTAAAAAAAAAACATTTTGAAACATAACTGTCTGGATAGCACTGTGTGCCTCCCTGTTGCTTGATACTTCTGGGGTCGTAAAGTAACATCGTGTGTCTACTGCCAGATCCCATTGTATAGCTGTTACTCACAACTGACTATTGAATTTGTGTTACAGCTCGTGATACAGGAAGATTTACGAGCAACATTTATGGGGATGATGTTTGAGGGAATTGTAAAACAGTAAATTCTGTTCAAACGATGTTAATTAATGATAAGTCATCATTTTATGTGCGAGAACCTTGCTTGTGTCCTACAATATCAATGTAATAGTCTGCGTAAATTACCCTATCTTTGCAGAATTCCAAAAATCACTTTCATGGTTTTACATATCGTCTCCTTCTTGTTGATAAGCCCATTTTAAACTATGTTATGATAAAATTGTAGAGGACATTAGGTCCTCTCGTTCCATTTTCTCTGACATCGCAGGATGAAATTGAATAGAATGTAAACATTCCTGTATCCACAGAGATCTGTGATTGTATGCATTCCATGCAGCTCTAGACACACAGGGTGGTCATTGTTGCAAATGAAAGGCAATGTGGAGACAATCGGGACAAAATCTAATTTTGCATTTGGCGGGCTCTGTGCACACAAGCACATTAGAGTAGCTTAACTGATAAGGAATGAATACAACTTGACCAGATGGCTGTGAAGAAATAGTTAATATCAGATTTATTCCGTGTGTGTGTGTGTGTGTGTGTGTGTGTGTGTGTGTGTGTGTGTGTGTGTGTGTGTGTGTGTGTGTGTGTGTGTGTGTGTGTGTGTGGCAAAAAATTTTACCTCCCAGTTTCCTGATTCCAGGAATCCTCCAACTGGAAAACATGGGCATTTTTGGAAGGATACTGGAATTCTGCAACCCTATATATGTGACTTTCTTGTTGAGTCGATAGTTGTTGTCTAGCTCATGAAATGTTTATTTTTATATTTTCCTGACTGTATTCCTGTATCTTCTGTCCCACAGGTGAACGATGACCGAATACAAGCTGGTGGTGGTGGGGGCAGGAGGTGTGGGCAAGAGCGCGCTCACCATCCAGCTCATCCAGAACCACTTTGTGGATGAATATGACCCCACCATCGAGGTAAAAAGTTGTTTCAGTACAACCACGTGTCTTTTACTACAAGGCTTTCCTGGGAGTCAGGAAGAAAAGTTCCTTTGAAAAGAAAGAGTTGTGTACAATTTTTGTGTCTGCTGCTCCGCCTGCACAGAGGACTGCTCAGAGGACTGCACAGAGGACTGCTAAGAGCTGTGTGAAAAGTAACTGCAATCAGAATATGCAAAGAAATTGTGTGTTAATGCAAGTAAAATTGTGCTCCTGATTCTGTTATTTGAATGTATGAATATAATATCTGCAACATGGTGTCATTCAGTTAGTTTAACATTTGTAGGCTCTGATCAGGCCCTACACCCAAATAAGGGCACTGCGTTCATCCACCTCTGGCCTGCTCGCCTCCCTACCACTGAGGAAGTACAGTTCCCGCTCAGCCCAGTCAAAACTGTTCGCTGCTCTGGCTCCCCAATGGTGGAACAAACTCCCTCACGACGCCAGGACAGTGGAGTCAATCACCACCTTCCGGAGACACCTGAAACCCCACCTCTTTAAGGAATACCTAGGATAGGATAAAGTAATCCTTCTCACCCCTCCCCCCCCTTAAAATATTTAGATGCACTATTGTAAAGTGGCTGTTCCACTGGATGTCATAAGGTGAATGCACCAATTTGTAAGTCGCTCTGGATAAGAGCGTCTGCTAAATGACTTAAATGTAAATGTAATGTAATGTAAATGTAGGTGGCTACGTGATGAAGTTTGACATGTCCAAAATGATTACTCAGAAAGCTAATCAATTTATGACTGCTTGAAGACTGAATGCATGTCTTCCCTAGTGCACATATAGTCTCACTTACCTGCTCATCCCATCCATTCTCTTTCATTCTAATACTGTTGTATTTCCTTTGGAACTTTGTCAGATGAGCATTCTATGACCATATAGTTACATAGAGGATTTCAGAGCCCTAGTCGGGTAGACTGAACACCTATGAATATGTGCTCATTTATAGGTGTCCAGTCCTGAACCACCCATCTCTCTCTTTCTTGCTCCCTCCTTCAGGACTCATACAGGAAGCAGGTGGTGATTGACGGGGAGACGTGTCTGCTGGACATCCTGGACACTGCAGGTCAGGAGGAGTACAGCGCCATGAGGGACCAGTACATGAGGACAGGGGAGGGCTTCCTCTGTGTCTTTGCCATCAACAACACAAAGTCCTTCGAGGACATCCACCACTATAGGTGAGCTAGGTTCTGCCACAACATCTGAAGTTCTACTGCCGATTGCACTGATGGCGGTAAGCCGGACTATAGTTAAACCAGCGGACTGTAGTTGTATCTGTTTCCAAGCAGACACAGTTGTGTCAACTGTGTCAAAGCCAACATCCACTCTTTCACCAACCCTTTAACCAGGTTGTGTGTGAAATCAATAACCTCAAAAAGGAGTCCATTCCATACTTTGGATGACCAAAGCATTTCACTGGTATGTAACCCTTGCCTTCCCTGTCATCTTTGTTCACCAGAGAGCAGATCAAGCGGGTGAAAGACTCGGAAGACGTGCCCATGGTGCTGGTGGGAAACAAGTGTGACCTGCCGTCCCGGACGGTGGACACCAAACAGGCTCAGGACTTGGCGCGCAGCTACGGCATCCCCTTCATCGAGACTTCGGCCAAAACCAGACAGGTGAGGGACGGAGACAGCAAGCTCTAGTGGGCTGTGCGGACACAGCCATGGCTCAAACAGGAACTATGACCTTGGTTTTTAACATAACTGCTATTGGCTAGCCTGGAAATCCAGACTGAATTCAGTAAAGTGAAATGTAGCACGATTCAGTCTGCATTTCACAGCTACATTAGCTTTACTCCATATCTAGTTAAAGACAGATTTGAGACAGATTGCTAAAACAGGTGAAAAGTTTACTCGTTTAATTTTTTAAAGCTTTTTTAAGCTTAAACTTTTAATAAGCTGAAATGTGTGCTTCACCTTAATGTCTCACAACCTTTTATTTAATATTTTTGTTCCATTTCATCTTGGGGGAGAGAAAAAAAACGGTCCTAACTTTGCACCGGGTGTAACTTTGCACCTTAGTAAATCGAGCCCTTGTAAGCTTGACGCTTCGAGGGTATTTGCTGGCGTGAACACAGCAGCCATTCAACCATTTTCTCCACAGATCAATTTTCTTTATTGTAGCAAGATTACTTCTTACCAGCTGTGTCAGGTGTCCTTGCGATGGCATTTTACAATCATGGCCACTTCAATCTCACAAAATGCTGTGGTCCTCTTTTGACTCCCGAGCTGCCTTTTTGATTTGCGTTGGTATCAATGGTTATATGTGTTTCTAAATGGTGCTTGGAGACGTATCGGATAATGTACTGTACATAATTAAAATCCCTTTGCTTAATTGAATTATTGATTAATGAATTGTCGTGTCCGTGCTTCTGTGTTTGTGCTCCTCTGTCTTGGAAATGTGTCTTTCTTTCACCATTATAGACTCCATAATCGATCTGGCATTGTTTTAATCAACAAATCACTCAATCTTTGTCACTGAATCGTCACGACAGAGGGGAAATTGTCGGTAATTGTTTTGTGGCGGTGTGATAATCATGCTTAATGGACAGTGGGAAATGATTGTGTGCTGTATGGTGCACGATTGTCTGTTTGATTATGTGGCTGCTGGCTTGGCTTCAGTGGTGCGTGTCTGGCTGGTGCTGTGATTTATGTGGCGATTTGTCAGTCGGTGAACCTTCTGCTCTTTTTGCATCGGTCCAATCACAACTCCTTCTGGGGCCGCTGATTGGTCTCTGCCAGCTCACTCCTCCGATGGTTCAATTGCCCGGCTTCCTGGTGTTGCTCTTGTACTGAAATCACAAATAATACACACACGTTTGTACCTGTCATTCCCCTGTGAGGTTAAATGATTCATTAAACTGTTTTAAAAAATGCATCCTCCGATTTATACATCAGCCCTATACACAGCTAAATGTAGGCTTAGTTGACATAGTATGTCAATACACTGAGTGTACAAAACATTAGGATCACCTTCCTAACACTGAGTTGCACTCACCTTTGCCCTCAGAACGGCCTCAGGGCATGGACTCTACAAGTTGTCAAGCGTTCCACAGGGATGCTGGCTCATGTTGACTCCAATGCTTTTTTCCACAGTTTGGGTGGTGGACCATTCTTGATACACACAGAATACTGTTGAGTGTGAACCCCAGCAGCATTGCAGTTCTTGACACTGAAACCGGTGCGCCTGGCACCTACTACCATACCCTGTTCAAAGGCACTTAAAACATTTGTCTTGCCCATTCACCATCTGAATGGCACACGTAGACAATCCATGTCTCAATTGTCTCAAAGGTTAAATAAGGGATCATCGATTTCACCTGTATTCACCTGGTTAGGCTGTCATGGAAAGAGCAGGTGTTCCTAATGTTTTCAAACACTGTGAGGAAACGCAGTCCACGTAGTGTCCCTTTATCCCTGAACACTGAGGGGTCAACAGTGTCCCTTTATCCCCTAACTGAGGAGAGCTGTGTTTCACACTGCAGAGAGTGGAGGATGCCTTTTACAGTCTGGTACGGGAGATCAGGCTGTACCGGCTGAAAAAGCTCAGCAAGGAAGAAAAGACCCCGCGCTGCGTCAAGCTTAAAAAGTGTGTTGTGATGTGAAAGGGGTAAGTGTGTATCATCCGCGCTCCCTCCTTCACGTCCGTCAGGTGTGTATTTGTGGTGTGTGGGAGGGTGTCGTCCGTGTGATACCGAGCAGGGAAAGTGGTAATGTTTGCTGCTTGGTGGGTGGGATTCATCCCTATTTAAGCTAACCTCCTGGGATCTGCTGTGGCGTCTCCTTGAAACCAGGCGTCCATCTTAGTTTCTCCTCCTGTGTTATCTGTATCTCTGTGTGGGGTATGTTTATACTATCGTGGGTGATGATAATTTCGTAATCTGCTCGACTGAGACAAATCAGTGGTGAGAGACGAGGGAGCAGGTAAGATTGGATCTGTGTAACCGATGGCAATTGTGATAATCTTGGCCGAAATGAAGTCTTGGAATGGTGACTAAGGAAGTGTGATTACTAGGCGGACAGCACGGAGATGTTCCACTGAAGTCCTGGGGCAACTGTGTGCATTGATTGTTGCACATAACGTCCTTTGTTTCTGTCTTTCTCTCTTTCGCTGTCTTGTTCTTTCTATCTCACAATCTGAAATGACTTTGGTTTCCCCTCTGATACAATAGGTGACAATGTTGTGCTCAGTGAATGACAAAGACCTGGTTATTTCTGGTCCCTGCCTCTCTTTGGCATCATTAATGTAGCCATTGTCCTTGCTGTTGTCTGCTGGGCCAGCTCATGCCACAAATCCACCTACCAACGAATCAATATGCAATGAGCACATTTGTAACGCAAGTTTTGTAATGCATGCTAGTCTACGTACTAGGCGTGTACACTGAAATTGTCACCCTATTCCCTATATAGTCAAAGGTAGTGCAATATATTGGGGAATAGGGGTGCCATTTCAGACATTTGCATCTGGCCAAGCTTTCATGTTAGTCACAGATGAGAACATAAGGGTTTTTGAGAAGAGTTTTCAAAACAAACCTTAACTTTTCTTTTCTTTTCCCCAGGGTGTGGATGATGCCTTTTACACATTAGTGCGGGAAATCCGAAAACACAAGGAGAAGATGAGCAAGGAGGGCAAGAAGAAGAAAAAGAAGTCCAAGACAAAGTGTTTACTCATGTGAATAATGACCAGCCCCCTTTTCAAGATAGACAAAAAAAAAGTGTTAAAACAGTTCAAGTAATACATTTTTGTACATTACGCTAAATTATTAGCCTCTTTATCTTAGCACCCAAAATACTGAATATGGAAATGAACCCTATTTTCCTGCCCTTTTCTCTTATTTTGAAACCAATAAGCTTTACTTTCTGTTTAGTGCCAGTTGCCCAGAAGTGTTGGTCCAATAGGTTGATTATCAATTAGGAGATGGTAAAACGAAAGGACTTTATTCAACAGCCAAGTTCATAACTGTAGGAAATTTTGGACAACAGAAAAAGCAAGCCTAAAAAGCTTATTTTCCCTCTGCTGGAGAGCATGAGATGCTCTTAACAGTATGGGGTGCCAAATAGTTGAATCCCATTCCATTGTACAAGGAGTAACAACTGGGAGGCAGGACCAACACTTGATTGGGGGAAATTCCAAATGTCCCGGCCACTGTGTGTAATAATGCCCATCCTCCGACTTTAAACTCCTAGATATGATTCAATAATGTCATGCTGTACTTGAAGCATGCATGTGAACTTTACTACTGTATCTAGTTTAAGAAAATGTCCTGGTTAGCCATTTTAATTAAGTTGTATTCTGTTAATGCTTTTTTGTCATTTGTGGGTAGTGATTTCCTGCCTACAGGACTTTCATTTTTGCATGCAATGTGTTCTTACTAGTCAATGGGGAATGGCACAGTTATAATAATACTGTACAATACTGATACAGCCACTAAGGCCAGGAACGAGGAGCTCCTGTCCAGTTGGGCCACATAGGCTTTTATAGTGTTTCGGGCCTCAAGTCGATCTATATTCACCAAACCCGATCTGATCTTTTAGGTAGAAACCAGGTGTTAAATGGTGGGAAACCTTGTCAACAACTGAAACGCTCCAGGTGGCAGGTATGAAGCATCGGTATCAGAACAGCAAGATTCTCAGTGGTGTTGAAGAGGACATGCAGCTCATGTTGTGTTGCTCAGTGGCACCGCATGTTGCTTATACAAACGCCTCTACACAATCCAGTGTCTCCTGTAGTTTTATCATGAACGTTTTAAAAGAGGAGTTAATTGTTCATCAAGAGATCTTGTTTGCGTGATGAAATTCCCCTCATCTCCTCAGGATTGGTGTATTTTGTGTCGTGTTCTGTGTTTTTGAAAGACAAACCTTTCCCATTCAAGTAACACATTTTTACCTGTTAGTTAATCAACCAGTAAATCAACATTGGGGCTTCCTTGTTACAGCGTAACATCCAAATTGTTTTGAGTGCAAACAAATAGCAGGCCTAAATTAAACCTGAACTTTAAACCAAGTAATCTAATGATGTGTATGTGTTATTCAGGTGAACTGTCTTACAGAATAGTGAGTTACTGTTTTCAGATGCGAGACATAAGATACCCCATCAGATCCTAACAGAATATGCCTTGCACTTTTCCCCAAGCCTCTGTACTTATTGCTGCCATAAACATAATATCCTATTTTTGGATTGGCTAGATTAGGCAAAGAAAATCTTAAAGGCCTTTTTTTTGTTGTCCTACTACAGATCTTCCTTTCTCATTTTTTTGTTTTTGTTTTACTTCTGCAAAAGATGCACCCCGTAGAATCGTTGTCATGCAAAGAGTGTTCAAAAATCTATTGTTCATATAAATTTCTCATTCTTCCTCGTGAAGTTAGATTTTTTTGGGTTAGAGCTTGGGTGGGAAGGTGTTGAGTGGGTTTTGCTGGGCTGTGTTTCAAGTGAAATGACTGGTCCAGTCCAATAATCTTTGTCAAATGTATTCCTTACAAAGGTTGTTGCTTCCTTGTGATGTAACTGGAGCTGATGTCTGTAAATGAGGCAATTACCATTAAATTCATTTTTAGAGGAAAAAAACGTGTTAATTTATAAAAACACGGAAAAGTTGTTTTTTTCAGCGTTATTTCACAACCTTAAAACCAGGGTTTTACCTTGAGGCTTCTTCCACATTGCCTTTTGTGCTTTGCATCGGATGCTTCAGTCAGATAGCTGTGGGATACATGTGAGCCGAGACTGCATTAGGCTTCTTCCACATTGCCTTTTGTGCTTTGCATCGGGTGCTTCAGTCAGATAGCTGTGGGATACATGTGAGCTGAGACTGCATTAGGCTTCATCCACATTGCATTTTGTGCTTTGCATCGGGTGCTTCAGTCAGATAGCTGTGGGATACATGTGAGCCGAGACTGCATTAGGCTTCTTCCACATTGCCTTTTGTGCTTTGCATCGGGTGCTTCAGTCAGATAGCTGTGGGATACATGTGAGCCGAGACTGCATGAGGCTTCTTCCACATTGCCTTTTGTGCTTTGCATCGGATGCTTCAGTCAGATAGCTGTGGGATACATGTGAGCCGAGACTGCATTAGGCTTCTTTGTCACGTCTGTTCAACTGCTACAAACTCTGCTGTTTGAGGGGAATGAGATTCTAAAGTGAAACATAATATACAATACATTTATTTAGGATTTATGCTTTTTTTGGCCCAATTTTATTACCTCTTTGTTCCTAAAGTTAGATATGAACTGTTAGCACATTTTTTATTATGGGACGCCATTTTGTTAACAATACTGTATCACAAAAAGTAATTCTACCAAAATGTTCCCCCTCCCTTTTATTTTGCGTGCCAACTGCTGATTTCTGAAAAAGAAGTAGCATTTATACCTGGATCGTATTTTAACAACCTTTTTGTATACTTGTTATACTGAAAGGTGCACATTTTGTAAATTGTGCTTAATTTCTTTGTGTCTAAATGAATGTTGCTTTAATGGAGTTTTCAGTACTATCTCTTTTGTGTATGATGGGACTTGGGAGAGTGACTGGGTCCAGGTCTAGGGGAGTGAATGACCACTGTTGAACACATCCATAGAGAGCTCTCTTTGGTCACTGTTTAGAGTGGTGATCTGATCCCAAATCTGTCTTTTTTTTTGTGCCATGAATCTCACCACTCCTATTTAATGTGTAATAAAGACAAAACAATTAAGAGGAATTGGCCCTGTTTTCATTGCTCATAGTTACTTCTAAAAGTATTCACACAGATTGTTCTTACAAAGTGGGATTAAAATGGATTTAATGGTCAGTTTTTGTCAACGATTTACACAAAATGCCTGGTCAAAATTGAAGAAAAATTCAAAAGGTTGTAAAAGATTAATGAAAAATAAAACACTTGATTAGATAACTATTCAACATCCTGAGTCAATACATTTTACGATCACCTTTGGTTGCGATTAAATTTGTGTGTCTTTCTGGGTAAATTACTTTTGCTCATTGTTTTCAAAATTCTCTAAGCTCGGTCAAATCATTGCTAGACAACCATTTTCAGGTCTTAAATTTTCATGCAGATTTAAGTCAATTGTAACTAGTGCACTCAGGAACATGCAATGTCTTCTTGGTAAGCAACTTCAGTGTAGATTTGGCCTTGTGTTTTAGGTTATTGTCCTGCTGGAAGGTAAATTAATCTCCCGGTGTCTGGAAACCAGGTTTTCCTCTGATTTTGCCTGTGTTTTAGCTCCATTTTGTTTATCCTGAAAAACTCCCCAGTCCTTACAAACCTACCCATAACATGATGCAGCCACCACTATGTTTGAGAATATGGAGAGTGGTACTCTGCTTTATTGAATTTGCCACAGACCTAACACTTTGTATTCAGGACAAAAAGTGAATTTCTTTGCCACATTTTTTGCAGTATTACTTTAGTACCTTGAAAACATGATGTATGTTTTGTAATATTTGTATTATGTACAGGCTTCCTTTTCACTCTGTTTACAATTATCTGTAACGTCCATCAGTCAAGCAGTGAATTCCAAACACAGATATAACCACAAAGAACAGGGAGGTTCTCCAATGCTCTGCAAATAAGGTTCGCTATTGGTAGATGAAAAAATTAAATATCCCTTTGAGCATGGTGAAGTTATTAATTACACTTTGGATGGTGTATCAATACACCAAGTCACTACAAAGATACAGGCTTCCTTCCTAACTCAGTTGCCGGAGAGGAACGACTCAGGGATTTCACCCTGAGGCTAAAGGTGACTTTAAAATAGTTACAGAGTTTAGTGGCTGTGATCGGAGAAACCTGAGGATGGATCAACAACATTGTTACTCCACAATACTAACCTAATTGACACTATTATTTGAGCAAACGTATTTTGGCTTGCCATAACAAAAGAGTTGACTACTTATTGACTCAAGACATTTCAGCTTTCATTTTTAGTTAATTAGGGAAAAAATAAACTAAACATAATTCCACATTGACATCATGGGGTATTGTGTGTAGGCCAGTGACAAAACAAATCTAATTCAGGCTGTAACACAAAATGTGGAAAAAGGCAAGTGGTGTGAATACTTTATGAAGGCACTGTATCTGTGTCCAAGTAATTATTATTTTGGTGCTGTCTGCCAGTTCGTAATGCAATGCTATAGACCTATTGGACGATCTATCTAAAGTCCTATACACTCACACATTACTTGGTGGAGTTGTGTGTTATTCTATCGTTATTTATGAACACAAGGAAGCTGTTAGTTAGGGATGCTTGATCATGAGTCTGGTTTGGATAGAAGCACTGTATACACAAAACCCTCAGACAGCTAGTTTATCATGCTGGCTGGGATACAGTATATTAGTTTGATTGACATATTAGCAAACATGTATAACATGAAGATGCATGTGTGTGGGACTGTGGATTAACTGTACAATAGATGAATAGTTGTTTAGGGTTGGAGTCTTGTAGCTCTGCCAGGCTGCTGTCATGTCATGGGTTTTGCCAGCAGGGGCCACTGTTATTCTAACTGCTGTATCTGACAGGCTCACAGTCAGAGCATAAAGTGTCACCAGTGAATAGAGTCCTCAAATGACTGACTGTCATTTGCATATTGCACATTCTATAAGGACGCCAACTATATAACAGTATGTTAATCCAATTTGATGAAATAATTTCAGTTATGTACGGTTAATCTGTATGCCTGTCAAAACTATAGAATGGAGAAGCCAACACATACCAGGTTTGGGTCAGTTCAATATCAATTCACTAAATTCAGGAGTAAATTGAAATTCCAGCCACAGAGTTTCTAAACCCAGAGGCACAATACCGAGAGACTTCCAGGAACTCTTGCAAAACAGACCAGACTGGGGTTTGGGCTTTGAGAAGTCAATGAGTAAAGTGAAGAATTCTTCCTTATTTGTTCATTTTCTCAAAATCTAAAGGCATAACCTAGACTCCAGCCAATGTCTTAAGTAGTTGAACATGTTATTACTCCAACCCCGTTTTGTTGTACATAGTGACAAACTGACACGTTAACGTTTTCGTCCAAAACTATTTTATATTGAAGGAGTGCCTTTGATTTGACAGCCTTTTCATGCTCAGTTTGCCACGAGACGTTTGACCCAATGGCGTGTTTCTACGCATGAGCTTAGCTAGCCATCGTCGCCATGACCTCGCCTACAAGCGTGATTGGGGACTTCTATTGGAGAAGCAGTTTCTGCCTATCTTCATGTACTCTCTTTGTTCCAGTTGCCTTTAGTTCATATCTATACCATTCCACTGGATCTTTTTTCCACTTTAGCTGGATCTTTGTCAGACGACTACTTTGGGGACCATGGACGAGTCTTTGACACCTGATGAAGACATGACTTTAATCCTATAAGCAGCCGTTAACGTGGGTGTTTTGACACTTTCTGTTGTCATGCTGGGTGGTTTCTCCAGCAGACAGATGGAGGCTCCTTATGGCTGACTTCCAGCTGCTGTACTCACCAGCACCATCTAGTCTACTGCAATAGCCATACCACTGCTACAGTGGAGTGTCAGACACTCTTCTCAGGCTTTGTTCACAAAAGATGAGCATGCTTGTTTTGCCCTACTTTGTGTAAGGCCCTGCCATGTAACATTTTCCCAAACCGTTTGTCATGGATTAAATTCCAGAGGGATCAAGGACAAACATTAAGGATATTGCTCTGTGGATGTCTTGTCTAGAATAGCATCACACAATGTGTGGCTAACTGGTTGAAATGTATTTTTTGATGGAGCCAACATTGTTGTTGTATAATTGACCACGATGTAAGCACTATTTTATTATGCTCAGACTCAGTCCTGAATCCTGTCGTCTTGCTGAAGTGCATCTTGCTCATGTTTTTACGCACCTGTTGTCTCTGGCTTGTTTGATACGAAATATTCGAGTATTATGTTCAAATGGGAATTTAGCTGTATTCAGATTGTCACCATGGAATATAAAATGTTTTAATATCTTGTGACAAAACATTCAAGCTGTTGAACCTGGGCTACAACACCCACCATGAAGCAGCAGAGAAAGACAGATTGAGGCTGAGAGGGAAGAGATCCGTTAAATTATGCAGAAAGGGCTTTCTCTCTCCCAGACAAGTCGGAGACCTGCCGGAGAGAAAATTGTAAGAGAAGTATGAGTCTGAGCAGCCTTCACAAATCCCCCCACCCCTTCACCCCCCTAGGGACAGCTTAGTCCGAGACCTGTCAGTCACCCCCCCCCCCCCGCTCTGTAATCTGGGGACGGCACTGAGAAGCCTGCAGGTCTGATAAAGCACTGAAAGAAGACAAACAGACACCAATCCCTGGTTCTCTGGGCCCATGCTGGGGTAGAGGGAGAGGTGGGAGGGATGAGAAATGGCAAATGTTCCCAAATTGATAACAGCCCAAGTCCTCGTCTGGTTCCACCCAAACCCTCTCAACTCAGACAGGCAAATCCTCCATCCCCTCCAAGGTTATTATCGTTTTGTGTTATATTAGTTTTCATTTCTATCAGTTTTTTTATTTAGTTTTTCAAATTCAGTTTACTTTGTTCGTATTCAGACCTGATTTGTTCGTTTTTTATCAGTATGAGTTGTATAAAAATATTTGTATTTAGTTTATATTATTTAGTTTCAGTGTTAGTGTTAGGGACAGAAAGCAGGCTAGGAGACATTTGTGTTGTATGGTGACAGTGCTGACTCTGCCCCAAATTCTCTCAGTGCAAAAATACAGCGTTGACCAGTGGAGTTGGATATTTTTTGAATGGAGGTCAATGGAAGAGTGTAGAATTTGATCAACATTAAAATTGAATTGTTAATTTGCTAGAATTAAAATTAGTTGCTTATTAGGCTATATGTCGATGTGTGCCTGATGCTGCACCTCAGCTCTGATTCTCTGCTGGCTGCGCAATATCAAGTGCGTCTATAGGCTATTTAGTGTGGTCTCAATCAATGGATCCATAGCCTATATGCTCGGTGAAAAATAGAGGATTATAGGTATACTTCTAAGTAAAAATGTTCTTCCTTTCAGAGTCTTTTGCGCTGCTGGTATGGTGTAAACAAAACCATGCATTACACACTGCAATGGATATTCCAACCCTGAGCCCCGGGCCTGCTCTGCTCTTACTGATCAAAGCCTTTGCTGTGTAGGCCTACGGTGGCAGCTCAGGAGGAGAGTCTAAGGCTTCTTCCCGAAAATTATTTTTGATTAGGCATAGTCCCAAAAATTCCACATTATCCGTACAAACGGAATGCATTTAACCAAAATGTGTCTTACGCATTTAGCCCAACCCCTCTGAATCAGAGAAGTGCAGCGGGCTGACATCCATGTTATCGGCGCCAGGAGAGCCCATATATTCAGTTCGACAAGGAGAGTGTGAAGATGATAGCTTGCTACTGCTATAAGTTATTTCAATTAAATATATATATATGTTTTTTTTGTTCCCATTATGTATTTATCAGAGTTATTGACTATAAGGGCACAAGGCGAGACCCAAATGCAGATACAGGAGGCAGATGGTTGAGCTCCGATATTTATTACACCAAAAGAGGTAGGCAAAAGGCAGGTCGGGGACAGAGTTCATAAACCAGGTCAGAGTCCAAACAGTACCAGGGGATAGGCAGGCTCGAGGTCAGGACAGAGTTCATAAACCAGGTCAGAGTCCAAACAGTACCAGGGGATAGGCAGGCTCGAGGTCAGGACAGAGTTCATAAACCAGGTCAGAGTCCAAACAGTACCAGGGGATAGGCAGGCTCGAGGTCAGGCCAGAGTTCATAAACCAGGTCAGAGTCCAAACAGTACCAGGGGATAGGCAGGCTCGAGGTCAGGACAGAGTTCATAAACCAGGTCAGAGTCCAAACAGTACCAGGGGATAGGCAGGCTCGAGGTCAGGACAGAGTTCATAAACCAGTTCAGAGTCCAAACAGTACCAGGGGATAGGCAGGCTCGAGGTCAGGACAGAGTTCATAAACCAGGTCAGAGTCCAAACAGTACCAGGGGATAGGCAGGCTCGAGGTCAGGACAGAGTTCATAAACCAGGTCAGTGTCCAAACAGTACCAGGGGATAGGCAGGCTCGAGGTCAGGACAGGCAGAGTTGTCAGGCAGGCGGATTCGGCATCAGGACAGGCAAGGGTCAAAACCAGGAGGGCTAGGATAAAGCAGAGACTGGGAAAAATAGGAACTAGGAGAAACGCTGGTTGACTTGGCAAAACAAGACAAACTTTCACAGAGAGACAGGAAACATAGGGATAAATACACTGGGAACTAATGGGGAAAACAGGAGACGCCTGGAGGTGGGTGGAGACAATCACCAAGACAGGTGAAACAGATCAGGGTGGGACATTGCCATCACAATAAGCCAGATTCAAGTAACTTGAACTTGAACTTGAAGCGACAGCCGGGGGACAATCAGAAATGGACAGCTCATGGTGCTGAAAGTAAGCAAATTCGAGTGGGCATAATTTATTTCAACTGTCTTCATTTTAATTCAACTTTACTTACAACACAAAGGCTTTTTGTGGGAGACTATTTTTTTGTAGTAGTGTAGGCCTACCTGTTTGACAGATTAAATGAGTTAGGCAGCTTTAACTCTGAGGTGAATGGGGATGGACTCTACAGTGCTACTGGACACATCCAGTTCAACATTCCCTTTATGGCTCCCCCTGATGGGGCCATCCAGGTGCGCTATACAGTCCGACTTGGAGCCTTCAAGTGGATGTTGAGCCTGATGCAAGGACATTTCCATCAGGGAGAGCCACTGCTCAACTGGATGTAAAAGTGTAACCAGATCTGAGTAGATTCCGTAGTGATTTACATTTTGCCTGTACATTTCATAATAAATGATTTGATTTCTAACAGGCTTTGGACTGTTGTTTAAGACATTCATTAAGATTAAACTCGACTGTTATTGTTGCAAACACAATTATTTTGGATGTAGCAGTCGGGGTAACTAGCATGCTAGCTAACAATCCTAATGGTTTTGATTAGCTAGCTAGTGTCGTCAACCAGATTGGTTGCAGCTGTAATGTAATGTGTAATGCAGCTGTTTGCTGACAATGGTAGGAACATATATTCATCGTTATATTCATGCAAGCATTATAATATTTATTTATTTATTTTATTTCACCTTTATTTAACCAGGTAAGCAAGTCGAGAACAAGTTCTCATTTACAATTGCGACCCGGCCAAGATAAAGCAAAAGTTCGACACATACAACAACACAGAGTTACACATGGAGTAAAACAAACATACAGTCAATAATACAGTAAAAAAATAAGTCTATATACAATGTGAGCAAATGAGGTGAGATAAGGGAGGTAAAGGCAAAAAAAGGCCATGGTGGCGAAGTAAATACAATATAGCAAGTAAAACACTGAAATGGTAGATTTGCAGTGGAAGAATGTGCAAGGTAGAGATATATATATAATGGGGTGCAAAGGAGCAACATAAATAAATAAATACAGTAGGAAAAGAGGTAGCTGTTTGGGCTAAATTATAGATGGGCTATGTATAGGTGCAGTAATCTGTGAGCTGCTCTGACAGCTGGTGCTTAAAGCTAGTGAGGGAGATAAGTGTTTCCAGTTTCATAGATTTTTGTAGTTCGTTCAAGTCATTGGCAGCAGTGAACTGGAAGGAGAGGCGGCCAAAGGAAGAATTGGTTTTGGGGGTGACCAGAGAGATATACCTGCTGGAGTGCGTGCTACAGGTGGGTGCTGCTATGGTGACCTGCGAGCTGAGGTAAGGGGGGACTTTACCTAGCAGGGTCTTGCGACCTGGAGCCAGTGGGTTTGGCGACGAGTATGAAGCGAGGGCCAGCCAATATGATCGTAACCCCAAATAAATGCGTAATAGCATGTATATTTAGACTTCAGCTGTGCGTGCTATTTGCTAACAGAGCATTATAAAGTGGTGGAATTTTATTTTTAATATATGGTATCAAGTAGCTGTGCTTGTGTTATAAACTCTGTGGTGCACAGGGGGCTGATGAGGGGAGGACAGTTCATAATAATGGCTGTAACGGAGCAAATGGAATGGTTTCAAGCACATGGAAACCATGTGTTTAATGTATTTTATACCATTCCACCTATTCCGCTCCACCCATTACCATGAGACCGTCCTCCCCAATTAAGGTGCCACCAACCTCCTGTGCTGTGGTGGAATTGTATTTGGTAGATTTGTGTTCCACGCTAGTTTAGTTCAAAACTAGTTTAGGTTAATTTACAAAGACTGAGTGGTGATTTTTTATTGCTAATATTTCTTCAATATTTCTTTCAATATTTCTTTCAAAACGTACACACGAATTATACATTTCTTCAATCATTGTTATGTATAAGCTATTGAAGGCAATTAGCTGTGTTACTATGATTATTTGATCAGATGTAACGAAGTGTAAGTTGACTCATCTGGCTAGGTTCACCAAGTGTCCAGTAGAGGGTGCAGCTACTCCAGGAACCCACTGAGGCGAAGCCTCAAGGCAACACAAATCATGAAGCTGACGCAGTAAAAGACACTTATCTGATCCTGTCAATGAATTTCAAGTCTGTATCAGCAAGCATCCCCCACAAATAACATGTTGAAGAAGACCTAAACATATGAAGATATATAATCGAAAAAGTTCTGAACTTGTGATCATTGCAAAATGTGTTGTTTACTCAAGAATTCGAAAATTCAAAAGCTAATGTTGCATGCTAGCTAAATGTAATGAAAATGAAATGCAGCAATATCTCATTTACATAAGTATTCACACCCCAGAGGCAATACTTTATAGACACACCTTTGGCGGCGATTACAGCTTTGAGTCGTCTTGGGTATGTCTGTATCAGCTTTGCACATCTGAATTTGGGGATTTTCTCCCATTCTTCCCCATTGCTTTTCTTAAGCTCTGTGAAGTTAGATGGGGAGCGGTGGTGAACATCAATCTTCAAGTCAGGTCATAGGTTAGGTTAGGTTTAAATGATGAATTCAATCTCAATGGGACTTGGATTTAAAAGGAATAGTGCAGAGGCAAAAAATATGGGAGAAGGAAACTCTCTTTTGCCCATGTTTACACCAATTCAATGCTTTTTAACTTTTAGTATGAATCAAGTTAGCTGCCTAGTCAATTATTTTCCTGTTAGCTAGTCATAGTGATGCACATGCCTATTTGAAACATTGCCATCTCCTCATCGCACAATAATTTACCACCAGATTCAGTAGCTTGAAAACCCCATTTGATTTTGGCCCAAAGTTTAGAAGAAAAACTAAATCGGAGTATAATTCATGATGATGATTATTTTATTTTTATTCGTTTTGGAGTCAAAAATTGCACTTGATTAAATAATTGTTTCATGATTCGTTTTTTTGTTTCAGTTTAATATAATAACCTTGATTCCTTTGTCGCCTGTCGGTACCCTTTTGACCATTATCGAGCATGAACACATTGCCCAAGCAAAATCACACAACCCCACAACTAGGCAGAACTTAGAGTGAACCCACAATCGTCTTTGTCAGTCTGACCTCTGCCATGTTAGTGAAGGGAAAAGTGAATGTTCCTCCCGTGAGGCAGCTATACTATGTGGGGAAGACACCAGCCAGTAATGAGGGGTCGCTAGGTTCCAGTGTCTTCCAACAGCACGCCGCGGAAGAAGACGTTATACACCCACGTTTCCATGCAACCCTGATGGTAGAAAACGATGCTTGATGATGAATATTCATGCAAACAGTGATAAATTGCTTTGCCTCGAGGCATTGTGGCACTTTGAAAGCCCTTCATGCTGTCTATTTTAACATAGGGTGGCCTCGCGAATGAACCCTCACAGACCACAGCACGGCATCCGGAACAACCAAACTACCAATTATCATCTCAGATCATTAAAGGGGAACAACGGAACATTTCCCGAAATGTATCTGTGTGTTATAGTGTGGACACTATAAACAATTCCTACTGACTTTGTGTTGTACTTAACTGCAGTATAGTATTATTACTATTCACGTGAACATTGTTATTGTGGACATTTGTATTGACCTTGACCTTTACTCTCCTCTGATGTCATTACCCAGATACATGGCTGTACACCATTTATTTCTTAGTTTGGAAGTAAAGGAAATGAATATTGAAACGTGAGTGGACATTCCTTGTTAAGTTACCACAAAGTGCCTAAACCTCTCTGACTCAGGGAGAGCGAAGTAGAGCTAGGGTGAGAGCTATGTCACATGGTTATGCAGCGCTAGATAGAACTTTGTGGAATACAGCAAACCTACGGGAAGAAAGACACGCTCTGTCCCAGCTAAAAGCTCAATCAATTTTGAGATACGACATATACATTTATATGATGCATTTGGATCACAGGTTTACAATTGGACCTTTTCTGAGATCTCCACCAAGCTAGAGGGAAACAGCATTCAACAACACACACACACACGAGGGAACACTGTCACCGACACGCCACTGTCACCGACACGCCACTGTCACCGACACGCCACTGTCACCGGTAGTTTTCAAAATACACAAGACACATTTCCGAAATTTGACGTTGTTCCCCTTTATCTGATTATGCCGAAACAAACACTGCTTTTTTAAATGGCCTTGTGTTTTCAAATGACCCTCTCAAGGAGGACTGGCTTGATTGAGTTGATTGGGTTGTTTTTGCCTTCAAAGTTGCAATCACTTAACAAGGGATGTTTGAACACAAATCTAAGAAGGGTAAACAGTGCCTAATTAAATTACCATTATGCAGGCAACCATATTATAGTCTGCATAATGGTATGCTTTAGATCCAGTGAAAGTATGTAATATAGTCAATAAATGTACACTAAATGTCATCTTGTTGAATGTATGTACTTTGGCATGCTGCCTGGATGGTTGTGGGAAGTCACGATTGCGTGTGGTGGTGGGATGGAGGGGTAGAGGGACATAGGGGTGGAGGGACGGAGGGGTGGAGGGATGTAGGGGTGGAGGGAAGGAGGGGTGGTGGGACGGAGAGGTGTAGGGACAGAGGGGTGGAGGGACGGAGGGGTGGTGGGACGGAGGGGTGGAGGGACGGAGGGGTGGAGGGACGGAGGGGTGGAGGGAAGGAGGGGTGGTGGGACAGAGGAGTGGAGGGACGGAGGGGTGGAGGGAAGGAGGGGTGGTGGGACGGAGGGGTGGTGGGACGGAGGGGTGGAGGGACGGAGGAGTGGAGGGAAGGAGGGGTGGTGGGATGGAGGGGTGGTGGGACGGAGGGGTGGTGGGACGGAGGGGTGGAGGGACGGAGGGGTGGAGGGGTGGAGGGAAGGAGGGGTGGAGGGACGGAGGGGTGGAGGGAAGCAGGGGTGGAGGGAAGGAGGGGTGGTGGGAAGGAGGGGTGGAGGGAAGGAGGGGTGGAGGGAAGGAGGGGTGGTGGGACGGAGGGGTGGAGGGAAGGAGGGTTGGAGGGACGGAGGGGTGGAGGGAACGAGGGGTGGAGGGACGGAGGGGTGGAGGGACAGAGGGGTGGAGGGAAGGAGGGGTGGAGGGAAGGAGGGGTGGTCGGACGGAGGGGTGGAGGGAAGGAGGGGTGGAGGGACGGAGGGAAGGAGGTATATAATGTTGAAGAGGTGGAGGGAAGGAGGGGTGGTGGGACGGAGGGGTGGAGGGAAGGAGGTATAGAATGTTGAAGGGGTGGAGGGATAGATGCAAGGATGAAAGGATGGATAAACAGCTAAAGGGATGGAGGGATGGAGTATCCATGTAGAAATGAAATAGGACACACCTGAAGAAGACCACTCTTGGACCGAAACATTGTATTTATTAAAGGTATGTTGTGAAGCAATCATGTGTGCTGGTCATACTTAATTTTTATACGTTTTCTTTGGCCAAGCATCCCCTTAAGAAGTGCTGTGCATTTGGCTTTACAGACTATTGGGCTGGAAGATCCAGGCTGTGGATTGAGCAGCCTCCTGTTGAGTAGCAGCCCCAGACGGGTGATTCATACCAGCCTCATCACGGGCAACAGACAGGACATCCAGGCCTTTATTGCCTCCATCCATCACTATCACTTCATCAATCTGGGGCCCTGTGAGCCAGCTCTCCTCTCCAGCCAGTCCCCTAACAGCCATCTCCACACGCTGCCGATAGAGAGAGATTTATACACATACAGACACACACTGAGAGACAGACACAAACGCACGCACACGCACATACGCACGGACGCACACACACTGACACAGAGGCCCTTCTGCAGCCAGGCATGGTGTGGTGATGGCCCCCTAAGGGCCTCTATCTGACAGACTATCCTGCATTGTGAAAGCCACTTACAGTCCAGACACACTCATAGCTACCCCCTACTGTTACTGACCAATGTGTCGGGGAAGAGTTCTGTGATGAACACACTCAGCTGTGATGGAGATCATTACATCAGATCCACTGTCCTCTTTGTTGTGGCCAGCTAATGTTACCAATAGGGAGTTGCATTTTTATTCATAATTTAACTGTAAGTAAGGATTTGCTTTTGGAAAGACAAGGCACAGTATTATGGAAGACGGGAGGATTTTCTTGACTATTTATGAGAATGTTTGCGGTGCACAGTGGTTTCATTTTACATGTGCAACAGAAAGATTCCACTTGAATGAATTTATTTCTAAATCCCTGTCTGGCTTGGAGGTATTATTCCCTCTTGGTATGGAAATACATGTACATATTTCTACTAGAGGCTGTTTCAGATCTATGCGAAGGGGGTATAAAGGACAAACAGAAAACCAATCACCGTTGGACATCGTGTCAACGTGATCTATGGATGCTATTATATGTCTACAATGTGTATTTGATTTGTCCATGTAAACTGGTCTTTCCCATGTATACAGTATATGCCTACACAGACACACATGGGACATCATTGCAAAACCTAACTGGAGCCAACTGGAGAGTGGTAAATCAATATTGTATTTTGAGAATGATTTAATTTCCAAACTAGAAGCAGTATTGAATCATGTACTGTACCACATAGTAGTCACTGTCATTTTAATATACGTAAAAAATCATGTAGATTTTGATCTTATTTGACTCAAAGAGTGAATGTATCCTCTTATGTATGTATGGGCTTCTCTTCTGGAGATAAAAACATTTGTCTGGGAAGTTTACACAATTTCCCTGAAATGTTTACTCAGTGGTAGGGTGCTTGATAGGAACTGGACTGATGGGAGAGGGAGGGAGATTGAAAGAGGGAGAGAGAGCAACATGGGAGACAGTAAGAGACAGACAGAGATAGAGTGAGGGGGGAGGGAGGGAGACAACGCTTTTAATGTAAATGTCTGTCAAAGTGGAGATGTTTGGGTAATGGTGGTTTCCCTGGCAACAAAGTAAACATCAAATACAATGACGCAGAAACACTTTGTGCTTTTGGAACGTTTTTCTGTTTGGAAAGTTGGGATTGCAGTTGCTTTGTTTACTAATGCCCCCTTGAGTGCTGTTTGAAAATTGATTCCCAGTCTTTTGGTTCACAGTCTGTGTGTGTGTGTGTGAGACTGTGTGTAAGACTGTGTGTGTGTGTGTGTGTGTGTGTGTGTGTGTGTGTGTGTGTGTGTGTGTGTGTGTGTGTGTGTGTGTGTGTGTGTGTGTGTGTGTGTGTGTGTGTGTGTGTGTGTGTGTGTGTGTGTGTGTGTGTGTGTGTGTGTGTGTGTGTGTGTGTGTGTGTGCATGATTGAGTGTGTGCATGTGTGGGTGTGTCCCTGTGTGTGTGTGTGTGCGTGCGTGCGTGAGTGTGTGCATGTGTGCATGTGTCCCTGTGTGTGTGTGTGTGTCTGTGTGTGTCCATGTATAAATATCGAAGCGAGAATTGCTGAAAAAGTTAAGAATAATTTGTTATGCTGGCAACTGTTCAAACTTACAGTCTGCACTGACAATATGCAGAGCAAGCATTATTCTACTATTTTATGACAAATGTCTGGGGTTTTGCAAGTGATCAAGTCTTAACATAGATTTTGAAGACGATTTTTGTCAAAACTGTAACTAGGCCCCTCAAGAACATTTAATGTCATCTTGGTAAGCAACTGCAGTGTATATTTGGCCTTGAGTTTTAGGTTATTGTCCTGCTGAAAGGTGAATTTGTCTCCAAATGTGTCTGTTGGTGTTATGCAGGTGAATGAGGACCCAAAAGCGACTTGGCGAAAACAGAGTCTTTATTCCAGTAAATGGCAAGTAATACTCCTGGACAATTAAAGAAAAAACTTTCTTCTTTACAAAAAAAAACCCCGCCCCGGCAGGAGAGGAAGAAGGCACTACGGTGCCGGCGTCAAGAGAAACAGACAAATAATCCTCGAGAGCCTTACGTTCGGGAGCCGACAGAGAGTATAGTCTACCCCGAGGGGGAGTGGTCCCCGGAAGGAGATCAATACTACAATCATACGACCGGTGAGGAGGAAGGGAGTTGGCTCTGGACCGACTGAAGACCGTGCGCAGATCATGATATTCCTCCAGCACTCCTGTCAAATCACCAGGTTCCTCCTGAGAAGAGGGGACAGAAGAAACAGGAGGGATAGCAGACATTAAACACTTCACATGACAAGAAACGTTCCAGGATAGGATAGAATTACTAGACCAATTAATAGAAGGATTATGACATACTAGCCAGGGATGACCCAAAACAACAGGTGTAAAAGGTGAACGAAAAATCAAAAAGGAAATAGTCTCACTGTGGTTACCAGATACTGTGAGGGTTAAAGGTAGTGTCTCATATCTGATACTGGGGAGATGACTATCTAAGGCGAACATGGGCGTGGGCTTCCCTAACTGTCTGAGAGGAATGTCATGTTTCCGAGCCCATGCTTCGTCCATAAAACAACCCTCAGCCCCAGAGTCTATCAAGGCACTGCATGAAGCAGCCGAACCGGTCCAGCGTAGATGGACCGACATAGTAGTACAGGATCTTGATGGAGAGACCTGAGTAGTAGCGCTCACCAGTAGCCCTCCGCTTACTGATGAGCTCTGGCTTTTACTGGACATGAATTGACAAAATGTCCAGCAAATCCGCAATAGAGGCACAGGCGGTTGGTGATCCTCCGTTCCCTCTCCTTAGTCGAGATGCGAATACCTCCCAGCTGCATGGGCTCAGTCTCTGAGCCGGAGGAAGGAGATGGTTGCGATGCGGAGAGGGGAAACACCGTTAACGCGAGCTCTCTTCCACGAGCTCGGTGACGAAGATCTACCCGTCGTTCTATGCGGATGGCGAGTGCAATCAAAGAGTCCACACTGGAAGGAACCTCCCGGGAGAGAATCTCATCCTTAACCTCTGCGTGGAGTCCCTCCAGAAAACGAGCGAGCAGCGCCGGCTCGTTCCAGTCACTAGAGGCAGCAAGAGTGCGAAACTCTATAGAGTAATCCGTTATGGATCGATCACCTTGACATAGGGAAGCCAGGGCCCTAGAAGCCTCCCTACCAAAAACTGAACGATCAAAAACCCGTATCATCTCCTCTTTAAAGTTCAGGTAATTGTTAGAACAATCAGCCCTTGCCTCCCAGATAGCTGTGCCCCACTCTCGAGCCCGGCCAGTAAGGAGTGATATGACGTAAGCAACCCGAGCTCTCTCTCTTGAGTATGTGTTGGGTTGGAGAGAGAACACAATATCACACTGGGTGAGAAAGGAGCGGCACTCAGTGGGCTGCCCGGAGTAACAAGGTGGGTTATTAACCCTAGGTTCCGGAGACTCGGCAGACCAGGAAGTAGCTGGTGGCACGAGACGAAGACTCTGGAACTGTCCAGAGAGGTCGGAAACCTGAGCGCCTGAGCGGCCAGGGTCTCAACGGCATGTCGAGCAGCAGACAATTCCTGCTCGTGTCTGCCGAGCATAGCTCCCTGGATCTCGACGGCAGTGTGACGAGAATCCGTAGTCGCTGGGTCCATTCTTGGTCGGATCCTTCTGTTATGCAGGTGAATGAGGACCCAAAAGCGACTTGGCGAAAACAGAGTCTTTATTCCAGTAAATGGCAAGTAATACTCCTGGACAATTAAAGAAGAAAACAAAACATGAAAAAAATTAAATCCACTCGTAGTGACGAGGACAGACTGGAGACTCGACCATTGACTGCAGGTTGCCTCGGGAAGGCACCGACCGTAGCAGACTAAGACACCTGCTCACACGCAGCATCTGAAGGAGACAAGACACGACAGGGCGAGACAATGACACAGCACAGCGAACATCATACAAGGATCCGACAAGGACAGAAGCGGAAAACAAGGGGAGAAATAGGGACTCTAATCAGAGGACAAAATAGGGGACAGGTGTGAAAAGACTAAATGAGTGAGTTAGGAGAATGAGGAACAGCTGGGAGCAGGAACGGAACGATAGAGAGAGGAGAGAGAGGGAGGGGGAGAGAGAGGGATAGAAAAAGGGAACGAACCTAATAAGACCAGCAGGGGGAAATGAACAGAAGGGAAAGCATAATGACAAGACAATATAAGACAAAACATGACAGTTGGAAAGCAGACTGAACCAGGTATTCTCATTTTGCCTGTGCTTAGCTCTATTCCATTTATTTTAATTCCAAAGAAGATTCCCTAGTTCTTGCCAATGACGAGCATATCCATAACATGATGCAGCCACCATCATGCTTGAAAATATGAAGAGTGATACTCAGTGATCTGTTGGATTTGCCCCAAACATAACGCTTTGTATTCAGGACAAAAAGGTATGACAGTATTACATTAGTGTCTTATGGCAAACAGGATGCAGGTTTTGGAGTATATTTATTCTACACAGACTTCCTTCTTTTCACTCTGTCCGTTAGGTTAGTATTGTGGAGTAACTACGATGTTGTTGATCCATCCTCAGTTTTCTCCTATCACAGCCATTAAACTCTAACTGTTTTAAAATCACCATTGGCCTCATAGTGAAATCCCTGAGTGGTTTACTTCCTTTCCATTAACTGAGTTAGGAAGGACGCCTGTATCTTTGTAGTGATTGGGTCTAATGATACACCATCCAAAGCCGAACCTAAACCGACTGCGCGCGTGCGCCACCGTGCATTAATTGATTTTGTCCCCCCACACCAAACGCGATCACAACACGCAGGTAAAACAATCTAAACAAACTCTGAACCAATTACATTAATTTGGGGACAGGTCGAAAAGCATTAAACCTTTATGCAATTTTTTTTTAGCTTGCACTTGCTAGCTAATTTGTCCTATTTAGCTAACTTGATGTTGCTAGCTAATTTGTCCTGGGATATAAACATTGAGTTATTATTTTACCTGAAATGCACAAGGTCCTCTACTCCGACAATTAATCCACACATAAAACGGTGAACCGAATCGTTTCTAGTCATCTCTCCTCCTTCCAGGCTTTTTATTCTCTGGACTTTATATTGCGATTGGCAACTTTCATAAATTAGGTGCATTACCGCCACCGACCTCGTTCATCTTTCAGTCACCCACATGGGTATAACCAATGAGGAGATGGCACGTGGGTACCTGCTTCTATAAACCAATGAGGAGATGGGAGAGGCAGGACTTGCAACGCGATCTGCGTCAGAAATAGAACTGACTTCTATTTTAGCCCTTGGCAACGCAGATGCTCATTGGTGCGTGCGAGCAGTGTGGGTGCAATAATTGAATAACATGGATTTCTAAATGTATTTTGCAACGCTCGCACACGTGACGAGAGCGGTGTAGTCAGCCTGTAATGAATAACTTCACCATGCTCAAAGGGATATTCAGTGTCAACTTACTTTTGTATTTATTTCACCCATCAAGCAATAAGTGCCTGTCTTTACAAGGCATTGGAAAACCTCCCTGGTCTTTGTGGACAGATAATTGTATGTGTGGGATACAGAGATGGTTTAATCATTCACAAACCATGTTAACCACTATTATTGCAACAGTCCATGTGACTTGTTAAGCATGTTTTTACTCCTGAACTTATTTAGGCTTAATAACAAAGGGCTTGAATACTTATTGACTAAAGACATTTCAGCTTTACATTTTTTATTCACTTGTAAAAAATGTCTAAAAACTAAATTACACTTTGACATTGTGGGGTATTGTGTGTAGATCAGTGGCACAAAATGTAAATGAAATGATTTTTAAATTCAGGGTGCAACACAAAAAAATGTTGGAAAAGTCTACGAGTGTGAATACTTTCTGAAGGAACTGTATGGCCATGGTTGAGGATTTTTGTGTACGTCTGAACATATCATTGTTCAGGTGTGTGTGTGTGTCTTTGTGTGTGTTTGTGTGCCCATTAGTGTGTCTGTCAGTGTGCGTGTGAGCCAGTGAGTGTGTGTGTGAATCAGCGTTGCAATCTCCTAGTCATTCAAGTCATGACACAGGCCAGACACTCTATTGTCAGGAGAGGCTTTCATCTGTTGAGTTCAGATGTGTCTGTCATCCAGTCCAATTATACACAGAGAAATAGGTATTGTTATACTCCGGGGATTGATTCAAGACAAAATAGAAAGGACTATAAGCTCCGAAATATTTCCCAACATTTGCACGCACACACACACCTACAAAAAAACTTCCTCAACCAGTACTGAGAGAAAGTACTACAAAATCAGAATTGCAGATAGTAATATGAGTATTATTACAAAATGGAGGTTAAATTCACAAAGCTGTAGGAGTTACATACTATAACAAACACCCTGTCTGCATTGCCAGAAGGCTGAAACTTAAAGCCAGACATTGTCTTATTAGACTTTGTAGACACTTCTTAGACATGGTTGTTGATGGTTCTTTTAAAGAGATGCCTATAGATGGACCAGTGGAGACGTGCTGCGTCTCCGACAGAGAGTCTGAGTCTCCTGCTGTTTGGACTGCAGTTGAGACCGACATCAATCAGCAAGACTGACACGAGTTGTCCCGTTCCACTGCTTCTCTGTCTCTCTTTCTCTTCGTCTCTCTCGCTCTCTCTCTCTCTCTCTGATGAACTCACAGTTGAACCAGTTCATGTCAGGAACTTCCACTTACCTACTGCTACCACATGGAGAAAATATCCAATGTAATGCAATAGCACAGCTGAACGTCACATTCAGATGTTAGACAGTTTGCTGCGCAGACTATTTCCTGACAATTCGAACTGTAGGAAAGAGTCTACACTTACTAAGGAAGTGCTGGGGTTGTGTTGGGGCAGTGCTGGGGTAGTAATGCTTTGAGATGTCTTGTTAATTTAGGATATGTTACGGGAAAAAACACAGTACATAAATAATAGCAAAGATGATCTCAACAGGAAAAAAATCAAAAATCCGTTCAGATAGAACACTGAGACAGATGTTTCACGGATGTATAAATGTGAAGCATCCGCTTACCGTTTCCACTCACTATCAAATATGGTAGTGAGAGGAAGCGCACCGGCTGGTGGAAGAAGATGGAACAAGATGGATTTTGGCCGACATTCTGCAAATGTTCTCATCAATGAAACCTTTGTGAAAGTTTTAAAAAATCGCGTTGTTTCGAAGGAGCGCCAAGGCGATTTTGCGCACTTCAGCACTTCAGAGGAGGCATTCCCTAACGAAAATATGCAGATTAATGCTAGAACGTGCCAACAGGCTCTCGCTAGCTCGTGTTTGGCTCTGCTCACCTCCTTGCTTGTTCTGCCCACTATTACTTATTTGTTCCCATTGGAAACAACAGGCTTTCTTGGTTTAATTACAAAACATATTTGCTAACATGTTAGCTGCTATGAAGAACTGAACCTCTTGACAAGGGTTAAGGTCACTGTAATATCACGCATGCTAGACAATAAATGAAAAAGCTTTACCCTGCTTACTGGAATAATTTAGCTCATAAATCATTCAATTATGCATGTCAGGTGTAGCAAGAGCCCAATGTTGTGACACCCCAGTATGGTGGACGTTTCTGTTTCGACAATCCTGCGATGATTTGTCAAGACACTGTGTGATGGCTGCTTAAAGATGTCCTTGCTCCTGATTTTGACTCACTGATGTGGAACCCGGCTGACTGGCTGAGATGGTGGGGGGCTAAGCCTTTTTCTCTGCGCTGATTCCTACTGGGCCATGAGTAGAGACTTACACACACACACACACACACACACACACACACACACACACACACACACACACACACACACACACACACACACACACACACACACACACACACACACACACACACACACACACACACACACACACACACACACACACACACACACACACACACACACACACACACACACACACACACACACACACACACACACACACACACACACACACACACACTGAGATTTACGCATGCACGCTATCACACGCATGCACGTATGCATGCACAGACAACACCCCACCACTCAACACACATGCTAGATCAACATTAGCTAGATCACTAACTTTAAAGATAATACCCACTGCTAGTACCATGTATTAATCTAACAGTACACACATTTAATGTCCAAAAAACTTTGCCTACCGCCCAATGCTGCATCAGATGACCTGGCCTCCACAAACACCCGACCTCAACCCAATTGAGATGGTTTGGGATGAGTTGGACCGCAGAGTGAAGGAAAAGCAGCCAAGAAGTGCTCAGCATATGTGGGAACTCCTTCAAGACCGTTGGAAAAGCATTCCAGGTGAAGCTGGTTGAGAGAATGCCAAGAGTGTGCAAAGCTGTCATCAAGGCAAAGGGTGGCTACTTTGAAGAATCTGAAATCTAAAATATATTTTGATATGTTTAACACTTTTTTGGTTACTACATGATTCTGTATGTGTTATTTGATTCTACAATGTAGAAAATAGTACAAATAATGAAAAACCCTTTCCAACGTTTTGACTGGTACTGTATGTATCTCTCTCTCTCTCTCTCTCTCTCTCTCTCTCTCTCTCTCTCTCTCTCTCTCTCTCTCTCTCTCTCTCTCTCTCTCTCTCTCTCTCTTTCTCACTCTCTCTCTCTCTTGCTCTCTCTCTCTCTCTCTCTCTTTCTTTCTCTCTCTCTCAGAAAGAGTGGGGGCTCATGGGTAGGTGTCAATAAGAGCCAGGAGAAGTGAAATTAACTGGAGACCGAGAGAAAAGAGAGAGTGAGGCAGAGGGAGGGAGAGAGAGGGAGGGAGGAATTGTCCTGACTGTTTACACATCTTGCATTGGACACCAGATGACAGAAAGAAAACAGTTATCAGTTGGATATAACAGTATGCCAGTGGAAGGGAGGACTGTAGCAATTGACCCAACTATGATTTGTGATTGCTATGTTTTCCCCTACCAGCTCTCACAGTCACAAGTCAGAATTAGACGTTCAGCCATGTTTCTCAAATGTCATATTTCGAAGTTGTTCCAAACGTCAAATTCCGAAATGTTTAAGGTTCCACATTTTTAAGGTTATGCATTAACTCAATGTTTAAGGTAAGGTTTAAGGTTTGGGATAGGCTTAAAACAAAAATAACTTTATATTGTTGGATTCAAATTCACAAACTCTGGTATCAGAGGAAGATGCTTACGCCCATCTGCAATCCCTATCCACAACACCGGAGCAGAATTTAAACCTACTTGAAGGAAACAGCGCTCACTGTTGCCCCTAGTGGCTGGTTCCCACAGCCTCTTCCGTCATCCTCAGACATGGATGGACGTCGAATACTGACTTATATTACGGGTGACCTTGCTGGATCTCCCATTGTAGCCAATTCAATTGCAGTAATTCCATTACAGGTTTTTGGGAAATGCCGTTACCAATGTGGTAACAGAATTTCGAGTTTTCATCACTTAATAATTTATAAACCAAATAGATATCAGCAAAAACACTATAACTAATTGGTAAAGTCTACCTTTTACTTGTTTCTTCTGTGAACTTTCATTACCCTCCCTCCTCATGAGGGAGAGAAATGTGAAAATATCTGAAAGATATATGCGTTTTGGGTAATTACATTTCAAGGCTCAAGGTAATGTTTCTTAAACTTACACAAGGCAAATCATTTATCCCAAACTTAACATACAGTGCTTTCCGAAAGTATTCACACCCTTTGACTTTTTCCACATTTTGTTGTGTAACAGCCTGGATAAAACATGTATTTATTGAGATTTTGTATCACTGGCCTACACATGTTTATAAATGAATAACAAATGAAAATCTGAAATGTCTTGAGACAATCATTTCAACCCCTTAATTATGACAAGCCTAAATGGGTCAAGGAGTAAAAATGTGCTCAACAAGTCACACAAATTGCATGGACTAATAGTGTTCAAAATCATTTTTGAATGACTACCTAATCTCTGTATCTCACAAATACAACTATCTGTAAGGTCCCTCAGTCGAGCAGTGAATTTCAAACCCAGATTCAACTACAAAGACCAGGGAGGTTTTCCAATGCCTCACAAAGAAGGACACCTATTGGTGGACAGGTAAAAGAAAAGTACAGTCATTGAATATTCCTTTGAGTACTGTGAAGTAATAAATTACACTTTGGATGGTGTATCAACACACCCAGTCACTACAAAGATACAGGCGTCCTTCCTTACTCAGTTGATGGAGAGGAAGAAAACTGTTCAAGGATTTTACCATGAGGCCAACGGTGACTTTAAATTTAATGGCTGTGATAGGAGAAAACTGAGGAGGGATCAACAACATTCTAGTTATTCCACAATACTAACCTAATTCACAGAGTGAAAAGAAGGAAACCTGTACAGAATAAATATATTCCAAAACATGCATCCTGTTTGCAATAAGGCACTAAAGTAAAACTGAAACAAATGTGGCAAAGAAATTAACTTTATGTCCCGAGTACAAAGTGTTATGTTTGGGCAAATTCAAACACAACATATCACTGAGTACCACTCTTCATATTTTCAAGCATGGTGGTGGCTGCATCATGTTAGGTGTATGCTTGTCTTCAGCAAGGACTAGGCAGTGTTTTGGGATAAAAATACATGGAATAGAGCTAAGCACAGGCAAAATCCTAGAAGGAAACATGATTCTTTCTGCTTTCCAACAGAAACTGGGAGACAAATTCACCTTTCAGCAGGACACTAACCTAAAACTCAAGGCCAGATATACCCTAGAGTTGCTTACCTAGACGATATTGAATGTTCCTGAGTGACCTAATCGCCACTCCTGAGTGGCATAATCGCTGCCAAAGTTGATTCTAACATGTTTTGACTAAGTGGTGCACTCTTATAAAAAAATGGTTCCAAAAGGGTTCTTTGGTTGTCATCTTTGGGGAACCCTTTTAGGTTCCATGGAGAATCTTTTTTGGTTCCAGGTTGAACCCTTTTGAATTCCATGTAAAACCCTATGCGGAAAGGGTTCTATATGGAACCCAAAAAGGTTCTACCTGGAAACCAAAAAAGGTTCTTCAAGGTCTTCTATGGGGACAGCTGAAAAACCCTTTTAGGTTCTAGATAGTGTATACTTAGGTAAATTAGATATTTCCAAATTTAATTTTCAATAAATTTGATAACATTTCTAAAAACATGTTTTCACTTTGTCATTATGGGTTATTGTGTACAGATGGGTGAGGGAAAAAACAAATGAATCCATTTTGAATTCAGGCTGTAACCCAACAAAATGTGGAATAAGTCAAGTGGTATGAATACTTTCTGAAGGTACTGTAAATGTTGACATCAGTTAGCAGGGGTCTTTACTTCAACAGTGTTATGTTTTGATGTATTTCTAACACTTTTTGTGATTTTCTTTGCTTAATTAGACCCCTTTTCCATTCTGTTTGACCACCAAAAGAACCATTCCATTCTGCTTTCATTTGACATGGTTATATGAACTTCACATGGTGGCGCTCATGCGTCCTTTTACATAGAAATGACCTACAAAATAAACACCATCTGGCTTTTTCCATTTCCTATGTATCTCCAATAATGAGTTACGGTGAAAATGAAAAAAATGAAAAACAACGTATTGTAGAAAACAAAGTGACTCCTTGGCATAGCAAGGGAAAAAATGGGAAATATGTGGCATTGAAATCGTTCCAAGAACTAGGTTTTGATGCATATATGCATGATTTTTAAAGCAAATGGATATCGGTCCACCAGATTATTTATCTCTCTTTCTCTTCCTTTCACACACACACACACACACACACACACACACACACACACACACACACACACACACACACACACACACACACACACACACACACACACACACACACACACACACACACACACACACACACACACACACACACACACACACACACACACACACACACACACACACACACACACACACACACACACACACACACACACACACACACACACACACACACACACACACACACACACACACACACACACACACACACACACACACACACACACACACACACACACACACACACACACACACACACACACACGTACCACCCCCCCCCTCTCAGCCACACACGCTCACACAAAGGAGAAGTGTCACTATGGAAACTAGTAGAGATTTTAAAAGCTACCTCTTAAGACAACAAAAAGCTGTCCACAGTGTGACTGGCAGAGCAGTGGTAATATTCAGAATGTCATCTCAGTCTCTCTCTCTGTCACCACCTTAAACCAGACCTGTCAGACCACTCACTGCCTTTTTTATGGGTCGGTGTTTGTGTGTCTTTTCTTCATTCATTTTATATTTAACCTTTATTTTGATGAGGCAAGTCAGTTAAGAACAAATTCTAATTTACAATGACGGCCTACCCCAGCCAAACCCTCCCCTAACCCAGACAATTGTGCGCTGCCCTATGGGACTCCCGATCACAGCCGGTTGTGATACAGCCCAGGATCGAACTTGGGTCTGTCATGACACTTCTAGTACTGAGATGCAGTGCCTTGGACCGCTGCACCCCTCGGGAGTGTTCGTTTGAAAGAGATCCTGTGTGTGTGGTTCTGTAGGAAGCTGTGTATGTGTGGGTTTTAGTGTAATAGGCACCACATATTCTTTTAATAGGGATAATCCATTTCAATCCCACCTGCCACTGTTACCTTACCATGAAGAATGTAAGCCTAAATTAGTTGAGACATAGAGAAATGCCCATGGGAGATAGGGGAGGATCTATGTGTGTGTGTGTCTGCGTGTTCCTTAAGGCTCTGCACCATCGAGAACAGGTTTATCTGCCCATTCCCTCAAGGCTATATGGTGCAGGCCTGTGCAGGGTCACCGCTGTCCTTCCTGATGTCGCCTTCAGCTGTAATCAGCACCATGGACAGCAGCACCACGAGCGCTCCCCCACAGCAGGGACCATGGCTGAATCTCAAATGTCTACACAGGCTTCCTCTCAGAGTTGAATCTCAATAGTCTATGAGGCTTCCTCTTCCCTTGTCCTTCATCCACACTGATTTGAAAGCAGGTTCCCTAGTCAATTTACCAACCTACCATATTGTTTTCATCTAATAATGTTCAGATCAGTGCAGATGGAGGTTAGGAGATAATATATCCCAGGAAAGCTATTTAAATTGTTAAATCTTTTTCAATTAGGCAAATCAGTTAAGAACACATTTATATTTACAAATTTCTATCTACACTGGCCAAACCCGGATGACACTGGGCCAATTGTGTGCCACCCTATGGGACTCCCAATCACAGCTGAGATACATTCTGGATTTGAACCAGGGTGTCTGTAGTGTGCAGTGCCTTGGACCAATGCGCCACTCATGAGCACAGCCAACCTCAGCCATTCTGAGGACTAATTTAAAATACTGAAAGTCTGGCAGGCAGTGTAAAGCTTAGTCTACCACCTGCCTCTGAAGATTGAGTCTTAGTTTTAGCACCATTGTGTTTCACAGACTTGGCCTACGCTAAAACCGATGACACTCTGAGAAAAGAGCTTGAAAGAGAAAGAAATAGAATGTGAAAGACAAGGGAAGGAGGATGGGTAGTACAGAGAGTGAGTTTGTGAGAGAGAGAGAGAGCGAGAGAGAGAGAGAGAGAGAGGAGGATGCAGATAACAGGAGGGAGAAAACCTCCTCACCAGTAAAGATGATGTCAGTCTGCAGCTGAGCCCACAGTCCCCGACACCGAGCTGAACACTCCTGCCCCAGTCTGAAACACAGACAGAGAGAGAAGGAGAAAGGGGAGAGAACGGGATAGACTGAATGAATGGAATCAAGCAGGTGAGTATACCGAGTCACTTACCTACCGGTGTTCTATTTTGGGTTCATTCAATGACATGAATGCCTTTTGTATGTTGGGTTTAAGTTCTCAGATGCTAGTACATATCGACAGGAGTGGGAGTCTGGAACCTAGAATCTGCTTCATCTGTCTTAACTTGATCGTTAATGTAATCCTTTTCTGTCACAGCAAATCACTGGTGTGTGTGTTTGTGTGCGTTTGTGAAACTGCGTGTGTGCGTCTGTGTGTTTGCACTTGTGTGTGGGGTTATTCACCTTAGATTTAAGGGGACTGTCATTAACAGAAAGTTTTCAATTAACAGATTGCTCATTTGCTCTACAGATGTAGGAACTTAATTTGGTTAAGTTTGCTACAGCAGGAAAATAATCCTGCAGCAACAGGAAATGTGAATTATCATGTGGATGGTTAGTACCTACGCCTTATTTCTCAATATAAGGCTATGGTTAGTACTTTGAGTGCAGCAGTGGAGGAGAGTGATTTTTAAAGGTGTTGTCTCACAGAGTGTGTGTCGTAGCGGGTCGCGGCCGTGCGGGGTTGAGTGATACTGGTGGTCAGATAGGTGTCACAGCTGTGGTGAGTCATCCTGTTGCACATGGCACTTCGTCCGACACTCGCACTCCTGCTGCATTCTATTAAACCAATGAAAGACCACTATAGACTTGGGTCATGTTCATTAAGGCATTCTGTAGTGAAAAATGTAGTAAAACATTTTGCAACAGATAACAAAAACGACATCATGGACATGATTCAGATGGAAAATCCTTGTTTCATCCATTTTGGACTGTTTTCCTTCCATTCTGTGCCTCCTGAACATGACGCAGGGTTATCTTAATTTACTCAAAAATCACCCGTTGTCTAATGATAAAATTAATTTAAATGAGAGCTACAGATGTAGGTTCTTAATTTGAACCAATTTGCTACAGCAGGAAAAATAATCCTGCAGCAACAGGAAATGTGAATGATTATGTAGATTATATTTAATGGACATTTTTGTATGGGTTGATAGAATTTTTTCGTAAGGGAAAATCAAGTCTGACATTTCGAAACGGAAATGATAATCTTCAGAAGCATTTTTTTAAAACCTGAAATACACTACAAGTTTTACATTTCCGTCTCAGACAGAGATGGAGAGATGCACTTTTACGCCTGCTACTTTAGGTTAGATACACACAGACCGCATGGACTGCACCAGTGTAAACAACACAACGACAAAAGAGAGGGATAGAGACAGTTTGTGAAAGTATGCCTTATCTACTTTGAAGATCTAGCTAAATGACTTTGTCAGACAGCTCTGCAGCATACTTACATATAGGCAGGCTAGCTTAGCTCAATAGGATGACTAAAGACAGTACAGTATGGGGAGCACAGAGATAATGTTGTCTGGCTGGAAGGCTTTTACTGTCTGAGCAGAGATGAAATGAAGACTTTTCATTTTTTTGATGATGACTTTAAAGTATTACAATAATTAAGTCATCAAATAAAAACAAAGTAATATTTTATTATTTCATAGTAATTTCCTATTTCCTGTTGATATATACCCAATGTGGAACTAACAGAGACAATTGAATGTTCACTGCATTACATTACATTTAAGTCATTTAGCAGACGCTCTTATCCAGAGCGACTTACAAATTGGTGCATTCACCCTATGACATCCACTGCATTTGCCTTTGTAATTTCCATTAAAAAGCTAAAAAAAAACACATTTTTATGTCATTATTTCATAATGCATTTAATGTGTAAAAAAAGAAGATCAAAACCGAAATAAATTCTTTTAAATAATTGAACCGAAACCGACCTCAAAAAGCACCAATCGTTCAGCACTAACATCTGTATTACCGAAGAAGTTCAGGTAGTACAGTTTCTGTTGGCCAACGTTTGTTCCCATTCCTATCATAACTGAACGCATTGAATGTACGCTTGAGAAATCTCCCAGACAGTCAGACAATAGAGCAGGTCACAGATAAAACTCATCGTCAGCTAGACAGCCAGCCAGCCATTCACAGTGTGTTGGTAAACCACTCAGTTAGTCACAGCATGGATTACGCTCTTTTTGAGAGGCTCTGAGAGAGAATCACCCTGAAAATCCTATCATGCCACATCACATTTCCGATCCTTTAAGATTCTCTGTGACGGCCATGGGGGGGGGGGAAAACGTGAACAGAGGCTGAGAGAATGCATGACGGTGGTAGAGGGGTGTGTGGAGGAGGGAGGGGTTTGGGGAAGGGAAGTGGGGCGGATGGTGGCGAGTTGGATGTGGGTGTGTTACGCCGGTGGAGGGGTGTGGAGGGAGGTGGAGAAAGGGGTGTGGAGAGGGGTGGGTGGGATCAAGGGAAATGGGGCGGATGGTGAGGGGGTTGATGATGCAGTGAGAGATGTGGGCAAACTGACCATTAGCGCTAGCCATGAAAAGGACAGAGTGCATCCCAGTTACTCCATGTGTTGTTGTATGTGTCGAACTGCTTTGCTTTATCTTGGCCAGGTCGCAATTGTAAACGAGAACTTGTTCTCAACTGTCCTACCTGGTAAAATAAAGGTGAAATAAATCAAATAAAAGTTGTCATTCTATCGACATAAGACAGTCCTGTGTCAATTTATAAAGTGTAAATAAAGAACTTAAAGAACTCAAGTACACCGATTCATATACACTCTAATCCTAACGGGCACACCACCGTCATTTCAACATGGAAATGTTGGTAATATTTGGTTGAGACGTTCGTTGAGAAGTTCGTTGAATTCCCAATGTGTTATCACCATGCCTTCACAATAGAAGTCCAATGGAGAAAATGTCCGATTTTTGGTTTAGATGTCATCTAAATGTCTTATCGTTGTGCTTTCAACCATTTGAAAGCACAACAAAGTTAAAATGGCAGTACAATGTCAGATACAGTACATGTATTTATTGTTGAACCCTGGGTTGAATTGAAACAACAGCTGTTGATGACTTTGCAAATGCTATACAGACCTAAATAATAGAATTGATGATACAGTATATAACTAATAGAGTATGGTTACATTTCATTTGCTCTGTTAAACCTACCCTTGGGAATGAATTTGATAAGAGCAGTGACTCTATTTAGTTATTATCTCTCAATAATTATTCTCACAATAGCACATTGGTAGTAGTCTGTGACAAATATCATAGCTGGGCTTGGTTAAAACCCTGGATGGGAGACAACATGGATAGCTGTAGATCAGTGGTCGCCAACCGGTCGATCGCGATTTTCAAGGCATTCCTAGTCGATCACCAAATATTTCTGTAGAAAAACCAAGGAACGATAAAGGCTTGCCCTCATTTTTTAAAATCGTGTTGCGCTGTTGCCAGTAGGTGAACTTGATTCAAAAGTCCTGCGCACCGTGTAAGCAAAGTATTCCCATGAGACAAACTCTGCCTACTCGGCGGGGGACCGGCAAAATTTGTGACTAAATTGAGTGCATCTACTGCGCTGCCCAATCGGATAGCTCAAATCACCGTGGCTACAGAGCTTCCATGACTGTGGCCATAGCCAAGTTTAATAGGCTACTAGCCAATGTAAGATTTAAAAACTTTTAAAACCATGGCCACAGAGAGACTGTCAACGAATACAGCAAAGAGCTGCTGTTTTTATGAGTGAGTTCATGTTTATTAAGTTTATATTCAGCACTGTCACTGATTTTATTCAACACTATTACAAAACGCGCTTCTCCGTACTTCCGCTCGGGCTGCAACTGCAATGAATGAGTGGCCAAATATCGATATCCCTGCGTTTAATTATTATTCGCAGCTCGTCATGACGATTTTAATATTAAGGAATATTTAACCTTCACTGGTCATAGGAACAACATGAATTTGTGCATGAGGCAGATGCGGTGTGACTCGAGTTTCACCATCAGGTCGAAGACAGTGTCCCCTCTCTGGTTAGTCTCACTGGAGGAAAGGAAGGAGATATCAGGGACCGTGAAAGGCGGTTGGGAAAAATTGTTTTGAGCGGTCATCCAACTCGGAATTCCAAGTCAGAAACTCGGGCATCTTTCTAGAGCTCCGACTTTTTGACCTGAAGACCAGTGACGTTGTGATTTGACCTCGTTGACCATCAGATGCAGGTACCATCAGTCCAGTAAAATAAAAAAGCGAATTATTCAAATTTATGCTCCACAGTGCCTCACTAGTGCTAAACCAACTGATATATTTTGTTATCAAAGCTTGAGTTTTGAAATATAATATGGTCTGATGAACAATATTGGCAAGCCAATCATATAGCCAATATGCTGTGATGATGATTAGGCCTACTGCCCAAACCTCTTTCCTACAAAACTGTTTGTGTGAGGTTAATATAAAAAAAGAATTCTGGGCAGTAGATCTTGGCTTGCTTTTTGATTGCGATAGGGATTTTGACTCAGAAAAGGTTGGTGACCACTGCTGTAGATAAATCAACTCTCCAGTAGAAGGTGCTGCCCAGCCTATTGTTTTTTTCTGATAGAGGATATAACGTTGAAGATCTGATATTGTTTCAAAGGTACAAATTCAACATATTTTATACAAGGTTGGTCTATGTTGACAATTGGTTACTGTGATGACATAATTCTGTAGTTGAAGTTTCAACACCAAAACAACAGTTTGTCAATGATGACCTTTTGAAAATCCAATGTATTTTCAACATAGATTCCACATCACAATACGTTGACAAATAACGTTGAAACAATGTTGATTCGACCAGTATTTTATATACCAGATACTCAAGTACAATTGTATTTGAACACAAGTCTGTAGTGGTGATGTTTTAAATGTGGAATCTTCCATAGAGGTTCCACACTGCCTGAAAACAGGTGGAATAGCAATAAATATCAGTAGGCGAAACTTCAAATAAATATTCAAAGAGTCATCCAAACATTGTTATTTTGGACAACTAAATGGTTAACAAACAATTTATCTTGGAACCTTTATAGAAAATGTCAGATTACCATACATATTAGGGCAGCACTTCTGTGGAAACAAGCTGTTCAGCGCCAACTGTTTCAGTCAGGCACATACAAGCACACACGCACACAAACACAGAGGCCAGGCGAAGCACGAGGCGATTGCTTTATGTACATAGCCCCTGCATCGCAACCCCGTTTATTTCTCCTGCTAAATCTGGAACATCAAACAACCACTATTAGCTATTGTGCACTGTCTGTTCCTGTGCTGTAAGTAACTGGGAAAATGACAAATGTTCTTGTAGATAAAGGCCCCATAGGCACTGCAGGACACCAGGCTCCCCACTGAGATTCTGTTAAATAGAAGATCTAATGGATATCTGGCTGGGCCCTAATATGTTTTTATTGTTCTGTGTTCCAAGAAACTATGCTGACTTGATGTTGCTCTATTTCTTTTTGTTACTACCTTCATCTGTTTATTCATGGGCTGTATCTCCTTGTTCATTTTTATGTTATACTGCGTGAAATGACCTACTTACTTTAACTCCTGTTTTCAGGTGTGAGTCCCAAGGTAGCTTTTCCTGTGTAGTTACTCATCTACTCCCCCTGTATGGAAATTCTAAAGGTGCAGATAGTGGTTTTGATGGTTGTCGGGCTGAGTTAGTTTTCAAAGACTCCTTTGTCTCCTTTGTTCATGCCAGGGGAACTTGTTTGTATTGCATTATTCATACGTTATTCTCTGTGTGTTTTTAAAACACTGTGGTAATTTCAGAGACAACATCCTGGTAGAAAAACATCATAAACCTCTATGCTTGTGATGTAGGAAGGGTTCTCTCCGATGCAGAGAATGATGCAGATGGATCGTTTGGTTCATTCTGTCCTTCACACTCCCTCCCTCCCTCCCTCCCTCCCTCCCTCCCTCCCTCCCTCCCTCCCTCCCTCCCTCCCTCCCTCCCTCCCTCCCTCCCTCCCTCCCTCCCTCCCTCCCTCCTCCCCCTCCCTCCCTCCCTCCCTCCCTCCCTCCTTCTTTATCTGTTAAGGCTGGAGCCATAAAATCCCGATAGAGGCGACCTCTTCGCCCCTCAGCCTTTATGTCATTACCGCTGACCAGCAGCCCGTCTTTATCTAGCCGCAATCTCCCAACCTCCCTCAGCGGCAGCCAGACAGCAGCCAGCAGCCAAACATACCACACCGCCAGAAAGACAGGAGTGAAGAGGTCGAGAGGAGGGAAGAAAAGGGGAGGGGGGTAGGGAGAGGAGGGAAGAAAAGAGGGGGGAGGGGGAGGAAAGATAGAGAGGGGGGAGGGAGGGGGGGAGGAGGGAGGGAAAGAGGGGAGGGGAGGAGGAGGGGAGGAGGAGGGAGGGGGAAGAAAAGAGAGAGGGGAGGGGGGGAGGAGAGGAGGGAAGAAAAGAGGGGAGGGGGAGGAGAGGAGGGAAAGGAGGGAAAGATAGAGGGAGGAGAGGGAGGGTAGGAGAGGAGGGAAAGACAGAGAGGGGAGGGAGGGGAGGGAGGAGGAGGGATAGAGAAAGAGGAGAGGGAGGGAAAGAAAGAGAGGAGGGGAGGAGGAGAGGAGGGAAAGACAGGAGAGGGGGAGGGAGGGGAGGGAGGGAGGAGAGGAGGGAAAGATAGAGAGGGGAGGGAGGGGAGGAGAGGAGGGAAGAAAAGGGGAGGGAGGGGAGGGAGGGTAGGAGAGGAGGGAAAGATAGAGAGGAGAGGGAGGGTAGGAGAGGAGGGAAAGACAGAGAGGGGAGGGAGGGGAGGAGAGGAGGGAAGAAAAGAGGAGAGGGAGGGTAGGAGAGGAGGGAAAGACAGAGAGGGGAGGGAGGGGAGGAGAGGAGGGAAAGATAGAGAGGGGAGGGAGGGGAGGAGAGGAGGGAAAGATAGAGAGGGGAGGGAGGGTAGGAGAGGAGGGAGGGGGAAAGATAGAGAGGGAGGGAGGGGGAGGAGAGGATGGAAAGACAGAGAGGGGAGGGAGGGGAGGATAGGAGGGAAGAAAAGAAAAGAGGGAGGGAGGGTAGGAGAGGAGGGAAAGATAGGAGAGAGGGAGGGAGGGAGGGGGGAGGGGGAGGAGGAGGGAAAGATAGAGAGGGGAGGGAGGGGAGGAGAGTAGGGGGAAGAAAAGAGGGGAGGGAGGGGAGGAGAGGAGAGGAGGAGAGAAAAGAGGGGAGGGGAGGGAAGGGGAGGAGGGAAAGAAGAGGGAGAGGGGGTAGGAGAGGAGGGAAAGATAGGAGGGAGAGGGAGGGGGGAGGGAGGGTAGGAGAGGAGGGAAAGATAGAGAGGGGAGGGAGGGTAGGAGAGGAGGGAAGATAGAGAGGGGAGGGAGGGGAGGAGAGGATGGAAAGATAGAGAGGGGAGGGGAGGGGAAGGAGCAAGAGAGGGAGGGGAGATTGGGGAGGAAAGGATGAGGAGTATGAGTAAGAGAGAGAGAGAGAGAGAGATTCAGAGTGTTTGTTAATCACATGTACAGGGATTGCAGGGTACAGTGAAAATCTTAGGCTCCGAGCTCCAACATGCAGGACTAGAATAATAGAAAAGAATAGAAATGGTACTAAAAAACAACGATAGAAATAGCAGTGTATACATCATAACTGTAGCAGTGATTAATAATTACATGCCCATAGGGGTGGAGGCAGAGGAAAGACTGTTTAGGGGTTGGTGGGAATGACCATAGGGGGAGCATCCTGACCATTGAGGGGGTACAAATTATAATAAAAAAGTCTATAATATACATATTAACAACTGCTACAGTGATGAATGTCGTTGTGGTGGGGGCAGAGTAAAAGTATTTTGGGGTGGGGTGGGGGGAAAATGACCATAGGCTGAGCAGCGGGGGAATGACCATAGGGGGAGCAGCGGGGGGGAATGACCATAGGGGGAGTAGTGGGGGGAATGACCATAGGGGGAGCAGCGGGGGGAATGACCATAGGGGGAGCAGCGGGGGGGAATGACCATAGGGGGAGCAGCGGGGGAATGACCATAGGGGGAGCAGCGGGGGAAAATTACCATAGGGTGAGCAGCGGGGGAGAATGACCATAGGGGGAGCAGCGGGGGGAATGACCATAGGGGGAGCAGCGGGGAAAATGACCATAGGGTGAGCAGCGGGGGGGGAATGACCATAGGGGGAGCAGCGGGGGGAATGACCATAGGGGGAGGAGCGGGGGGGAATGACCATAGGGGGAGCAGCGGGGGGGAATGACCATAGGGGGAGCAGCGGGGGGAATGACCATAGGGGGAGTAGCGGGGGGGGAATGACCATAGGGGGAGCAGCGGGGGGGAATGACCATAGGGGGAGCAGCGGGGGAAAATGACCATAGGGGAGCAGCGGCGGGGGAATGACCATAGGGGGAGCAGCGGGGGAATGACCATAGGGGGAGCAGCGGGGGGAATGACCATAGGGGGAGTAGCGGGGGGAGCAGGAAAACTGACTAGTGGTGGCTATTCAGCAGCCTGATAGTCTGAGGGTAAAAACTATTTTCCAGTCTTCCAGTTTTTGCCATGATGCTCCTGTACTTCCTCCGTCTGAGTGATTGAAGCGGGGAGAACAGGGCATGGCTCGGGTGGCTGGGGACCCTGATGATCTTCTTGGCCTTCCTGTGACACCTGGTGTTGTAGGTGTCCTCTAGGCCAGGCAGTGTTCAACCAATGGTGTTTTGGGTGCACGTATTACCCTCTGAAGCGCCTTGCGGTCCACGGCGGTGGAGTTACGGTATCAGGCTGTGATGCAGCCCGACAGTATGCTCTCGATGGTGCTACTGTAGAACACTGAGGGTCCTCGGGGACAGGACAGATTTCTTCAGCATCCTGAGGTTGAAGAGTCGCTGTCGCGTCTTCTTCACCACGGAGTCCGCGTGGTTAGACCATTTCAGCTTCTCTATGCCGAGGAATTTAAAGTTATTGACCGTGTCCACATCGGCCCCGTTGATGAGGATGGGGGTGTGTCCAGCCTGGTTCCTCCTGAAGTCCAGAGTCACTAACGCTGTGAGAGAGGTTGGTTTCCTGGCACCACACAGTCAGAGTGCCTACCTCTTCCCTGTAGGCTGTCTCGTCATTGTTAGTAATCAGGCCTACTACTCTTGTGTCGTCAGCAAACTTGATGATGGAGTTGGAACTGGCTGAGGCCACCCAGTCGTGGGTATACAGCGAGTACAGGAGGGGACTGAGGACGCACCCTTATGGAATCGAGGCCGTCAGGAGGTCCAGTACCCAGTTGCATAGGGAGGAGTTCAGACCCAGGGCTGTGAGCTTTGTAATGAGCTTATAGGGCACTATAGTATTGAAGGCCGAGCTGTAGTCGATGAACAGCATCCTCACATATGCATTCCCTTTGTCCAAGTGGGTAAGGGCAGTGTGCAGTGCAATGGCGATTGCCTTGCCCGTGAATCTGTCAAGGCGGTAGGCAGATTGGAGAGGGTCGAGTGTGTCAAGGAGGGAGGAGGTGGTGGAAGAGGGTGGGAGAGACAAAACGGAAGAGGGAGTGAAGGGAATAGAGTCAGAGAAGAGAAGATGGAGAGAGATAAAAGGGAGTGAGAGCAACAGGTAGACATGGGCAGGGGGAGAGAGGAAGAGAAAAACGGAGAAAGAGTAAAGTAGAAGAGAGGGAACGAGAGAGAGAGAGGAGGAAGGGGAGAATTAGTGATGAGAGATATATATATATATATTAGAGAGAATGGGGGAGAGGTAGAGGAACAGAGGGTAGAAATTTGACAGAGGGAGAGAGAGAGAGAAATATAGGGAGAGTGGCAGATCAAATGAGAAAGGGAAAAAGAGAGAATGAGAGAAAGAGAGGGAGAGAGAAAGGTATGAGCAGTAGGGAGAGAGAAGGAGAGTGGCAGATCAAATGAGAAAGGATAGACTGAACGAGCAAGCGAGAGAGAGAGAGAAATGCAATGCTATTTCAAGGCCAGAACTTACTGATAATGTCACTCTATTTCAAAGTGCAAAGCGCTCCTGTCATGCTCCTGCATCACTGCGCCTCTGGAGAATACCCTCCTAGACCAGACGATATGAGGACGCCTGACAGCAGTGTGCGGCGCTCGCACATTCTATTTGACACGTTTCCAAGCTAGCTTGTGATGAAAAGTAGGCTACTTGGTTTCCTTGTTTAATTGTGTGTTCATCGACCCACAGTTGCTGACCAGAAGCAACGGAGGACACCTGTAGATGCCGAATGAGTCCAATCAATCTAAGGACATCATTAAGGTAATATAGTCAATAAGTACACTGAGTGTACAAAGCATTAGGAACACATTTGAAGTTGATTTATACACTGATTGTACAAAATGTTAGGAACACCTTCCTAATATTGAGTTGCACCCCCTTTTTCCCTCAGAACAGCCTGGACTCTACAAGGTGTCGAAAGTGTTCCACAGGGATGCTGGCTCATTTTGACTCCAATGCTTCCCACAGTTGTGTCAAGTTGGCTGGATGTCCTTTGGGTGGTGGACCATTCTTGATACACAAGGGAAACTTTTGAGCGGGAAAAACCCAGCAGCTTTGCAGTTCTTGACACACATACCAGTACGCCTGGCACCTACTACCATACCCTGTTCAAAGGCACTTAAATATTTTGTCTTGTCCATTCACCCTCTGAATGGCACACAGACACAATCCATGTCTCAATTGTCTCAAGGCTTAAAACATTTATTTAACTTGTCTCCTCCCCTTCATCTACACTGATTGAAGTGGATTTAACAAGTGATAAGGGATCATCACTTTTACCTGTATTCCTGTATTCACCTGGTCCGTCTGTCATGGAAAGAGCAGGTGTTCATATGGTTTTGCACATAGCATTGCAGAGCTTTTGTATTAGAATGTCACTTGAACTCAACACAGACTACCAAAAATAACAGCCGAGTATGAGGCATGCCAGTGTGCCCATGTCACAATTTTGACAGCTTCATTTGAAAAACACATTTCCTTGCATTTTCAACGGTCCTATTACGTGATTCATATGGCACACATATTCTGCTGAAGTCGTGTGCATCACTTTGACACGGGATATGATCCATGTTTTGGTGTGGATGATTTCTTATTAACCTTTTGGATGCACCTACACATAGAGAACGAACTACTTGGCATCCTGACTTTGCAGGCTTTTGATGACATAATGGCCAAAATAATTGGATGGTATTGCAGTATAAATTCACCACATAAAATGTAGACTTGCGATTGACCAATGAACCAACGTGTCCAAATGAGCAGATGGGATAGGCTAGAGCTTCCTGTTGTGTATTGAATGGACCACTTGCAAAGTGAAGGAGGCATGCTGAGTGGATCACTGGACCTACTGAGAATCCCATTGGATGAATGTAGCAGTCCACATACAACGGGGACACATACGCAAACAATGGAATGCAATCCATCTAAACACACTGACCTTCCTGACTCTATCACGGTAAAGTCATCACATTCTCCTCTGGGACACAACAATGGTGTGCGAGAGAACCACAGCCTCTTTATAACACTCAGAAGCATGTCTATTGTATTCCCCAGAAGCTGTCCTCTTTGAGCTCTGAGGTCCTTGAATGAGAAAATAACCTCTCACTTCTCTTCTTGTCTGTCTACCTTCCCTCCCACCATCTATCATCCGTCTCTTTTCTCGTTCCCTCGACACTCTCAGGTTGCTGGGTCATTCCGTGGATGACGTGAGGAGGACGGAGACCCCCCCCCCCCCACCTCCTGTGTCTCTATCTGCCGCTGTGTCCTATGGCTTTTTATTCCTATATGATGTCAGATTGGGCTCATGTAGGGATAGAAGCCACTTAACACACGGTGAAAGAGCTTCATGAAGGCGGCACGAGGAGAGAGAAGAAATGGAAGTGTTCCTGTCCTAGTTGGCCTGCTTTACAATGTCCCATATGCCTGGTACATATGGTTTGATGAATGTTTCCTGCTTCTGGTTTCATGTTCCCTGTAGTAAGGCTACATTTGTGCTCTTCCTTCAGATAATGAGTTAGCAGCTCATTGAAGTGTTCAGAGAAGAGTGAGTCAGAGGCTGTTATGGTTGTCGGTGCACCTCTTTTTGCTTCCAGGCACAAACGGCCTTCAACGTTTTTCAATTTATGATGCTGTGGTGACAGCGGGGGTCTGCAGGGATGGATGTTGGAACATTTGCAGAAGATGCCATAAACAAAAGGAAGAAACAAGCATGGAGAAACCAATGCATATTTTTAATAACCAACTTTAAAAGAGGCACTAAGTGAACCACTTTACAATACAAGAGGCATTGCATTTCCATGTATTTTCTCTCTCTCTCTCTCTCTCTCTCTCTCTCTCTCTCTCTCTCTCTCTCTCTCTCTCTCTCTCTCTCTCTCTCTCTCTCTGATTCTGTTGCACATTATTAAAATAAAACTTTGACATTGAGCATTGCACCAGGAAATCTTCTACCTACAATATAATACAATATAAGATACATATAAACAAGATAAAGCACCTTTTTTGTCTTAGTAAATAATATTCATAATTAAACAGTTGGAGGACAGACACGGAGGACTGAGTGTGTGTTTTGTGTGGTAATATCAGTGCATGGGAGGAGCTCCTAAAACAGGTCTCAAGACTGTGAATAGTCCTTGGATGCACCTGAGTTTGTACAGATGCAAGGTTTCCTAATTTTCTTTCCTAAGGATGTACAGATGAATACTTTGTTGGAGGAGGTTTTACACAGTCTTTTTTTTGTTTTTTTTTGGACAATTTTTAAAAGAAACTACAGAGAACCAGGACAAACTGTTGGATGAATGCAACTGCTACAGATGTCATGTTCCCTTCAGTTAGAGGACATTGGCGTTCACATTACAATAAAGAATAACATAGCACCAATTAATGTTTATACAAAAGCTAATATAATGAATGTCAATGAAGTACAGTAGGGTAAAAATACAAAAGGAGTCATTTTTGGAGAAGCATATACAAAAGGTGCACTGACATAGTCCAAGTCCGTTGGGATGACATTGTTGCGTTAAAAAAAGCAATATTCTCTATGAAACTGTGAAACTGACATGCATTAGCTGTAAAAAAAAAAAGAAAAGAAGAAAAATCTGTTTTATTTTCAAGTATTCTTTTTGTATTTTTTTAATGAAATATAGTCTCTGAAAAAGATAATGTTCAACCTAAGAATAGCAGGAATTAGTCAATGATTTGCCCGACTAGCATTTTCATTCTAGATTAATAAAATTATCTCTGCCATTATTCCTCACAAGAGAAGAAGACATAAAGTGACATCATAAGTATTTAGACAAACATTTCACAGAGAGCCATGCAATCTCATTCATGGTCATGAATTGTCTTGATCATCAATAACGTGAACAACTATTCAGTCTCTTTGTTTTCTATCCCACAGATCTTTCCCACAATCAGTTTATTGGTTCTGAAGTGTCCTTCCTCAAAGGAATCTTAAAACTGGTGAGCTTTTGGCCAAACAGCTGGCTCAGGAGGTTGTTCTGAGACTCTGCTGTCCTATAGGAGTGGCTCTCCATGGACCTCACCCCTGTCTTTGGCCTAGACTTATTCAAGGAATTGTTCATAGGAGGCGCTGACACTTTAGAAACTGGGTAATGAAGAGGCCGTCCAAGAGGCCCTTTTTTGGCTTTGTAATCCCCATTAATATGATGCACCATCTCAGCTTTCCTTGGTGTGCAGTTATCGAGGGAGCTTCTCTTTGCTTGAAGGCCTAGACTCCCTGATGTTTTGTGCTTGGAGACTATTTTGTTGCTGACCACATCTTCTTTCACTGAAGAGAGCACCGGGTATTCGCTGGAGCCATCGGATTTCCTGTGAACCGCCGGACTCTCGCACTTGCCGGGACGGAACTTATTTCTGGCCTTGACGTCGACACCAAGGTTCTCCCGCGTGGCAGACGAGGAGACCCTCTGTGAACTGTGAGGTGTCCTCATCTCTTTCCTCTTCTTCTGTTCTCTTCTCACAGAGTCTTTGTCCTCATTGGATGCCGGGCCCTGGGAAGTGATCTTAGTGTGGCGGACTGGAGTTGACTCCATGGCCCCGAGGCTATTGTTGGAGCTGTGTTTAGTGTTTTCACTGGGTTTGGGTGTGGAGGTTTTGTCATTCTGCTTGTTGTCATGGCTGTGGCGGCTGGTTGTCTGTTGCCCCAGCTCACCCTCCCTCATTTGGTCCATCACAACGGTAGATGATTTATGCTTTGTAGGAGGACGGTGGATATCATGTGTATCGGGTGTCATTGAGCTGTTGATCAGGTTTTCGCGGAAACTAACATACAACTCCTCATCCGATGCCATGGAATCTGTCCTCTGTGTCTTCTTTTCAGCTTCTGCTGTGGTAGTCTGTATGCTGCTCTCAGGAGTGTTCTGCTTAGCATTGGCAAAGCACTCCTTTTCCTTTTCACCTATACTGCTCTCAAGTGGATCATGCTCTTCCTTCACATCACATGGCTCTGTGAATGATTTGCCATCGGCCTCACCAATGTCTCTAACAGGCAGCTTAGGTGAAGGACTGGGATCAATGTCCTCTGTTTTGGGTGTAGCAGTTGAGAGACATTCCGAGCCCAGGTGAAACGTACAATGCTCCAGCTCTACCAGCATGTCAGAGTATTCCTCAGCCATGTCCTCCGTCTTTACACTGGCATAATTTTCAGTATGATATTCACCTGCACTGGTCTGTGTAGAGTCCTCTGTTGTGTGTACAGAGAGTTTCAGAACTGGCATCTCAGCACTCTTATGTAAGTGCAGTGAGGCTATGCTGGCGATGCCACTGTCAGAGCTGTTCTCTTGTAGAATGTCAGTAAGTATTTTTCTCTTTTTGTTTGCTGGCAATTCACACTCATCGTTCTCTTTGGAGGGAGATGTCTTGATAGGTCTGAGAACGCCTCTAAACTTGAAGATCTTATTCCCTCCTGACAAGTGCTTTTCCATGTGTCGGTCAAACTGCTCTTTCTTAGAGAAGGTGTAGTTACAGGTGCTGCAGATGAAAGATTTCTTGATCACATGCATGACATCTGCACACAGCTCACAGGTGTAGAGGGTGGTATGCTTTGAGTCAAGCTCATCCACCTCCTCATGCTCATTCTTCAGATGATATTTTAGTTCCTGTGGCTCCTGGTAGGTTACTGGGCATTTGTGGCACAGAAAAATCTTATTTAAGTTGTGCACAACCAGATGCCTCTGAAGCTTGAAGGGTTTGGGGAACTGCTTGCCACAGTGGTGGCAGTCTCTCGAGGGGTCTTTACAGTTAGGGTGCATCTCCACATTCTTTGGCACTGGCTCTGTATTGTGCAGAACCTCAACTGGTGTCAGCGTGCTCGGTTTCCCCACTTTTTCACTGTTCCCTTTAGGCTTGACAGCTTTGGGCTGAGCTACCTCTGTAGATTTCACCTGCTCTGTGTTTTCTACTATGGCTAGTTTCTCCTTGTTGGAGACCTTACTGGTCTCTCTGCTGGCCTTGCTGGGGCGGCGCTGCATGATGGAGGTGATGAAGTTCTTCACGGCTGACTCCTGCATGCCAGAGCCCGGCAGACTCCCCAGGATAGCGCTGTGTGACTGGCCCTTGCGGGCAAACTGCGTGGCATGCTCCCGCAAGTGCTCATTGTACATCCACACGTCTGATATCTCCTTCAGGCACATGCCACAGGTCCAGATGCCGGCCTTGTTCTTGGCATGTTTCTCCCTCAGGTGGTCCCTCAGCTGCTCCCGGGAGCTGAACTTGCGCTGGACGCACATGTAGCAGGTGGGAGGTGGAGAGGGGTTGTGGGATAACTTGTGGAAGTTGAGCTCCCCCAGGGTAAGGAACCAGGTGAAGCACACCTTGCACTTGTACTGTTTGTCCTTGATCTTCACGCTGCCCTCTTGTCGTTTCCTTCCCCTGTGTTCTGTGAGCTTCTTGGCCTTTGCAGTGTCTCTGGTCTCCGCATAATCAGTGGCAATGGGTCTTTCTAATGGGATGTCCTTGTTGGAGTCAAATAATTGAATTTCTGGTAGCTGGAATGTGGTATTGAGGTTTGGGATGTCAATGCTGTGGAAAGGAGACACATTGTCTGTAGCACATGGCTCTCCAGGATAAGGTGCAGAAGAGGCTATAATAGGAAGTGGACATGGTGGGGTTGGGGCTTCTGCTTTACAGGGAGTTTGGTCAGAGCAGATCACAGTATCTGTAACAGAGTCGTTGGAGGCACTCCATGCCAATGATGCTTTGTCAATAGTGCTCTCAGGTTGGCATAGGAAGTCACTGCCATGGTCCACACCATTCTCATGATTGTCTTTGTGGTCTGTTGTGTCTCCTTTCATGGTACATACTTTTTTGGAATCACTCTTTAATGTGCTATTATGACACATGTTCAACATGATAGCATCGTCAATGGATATTGTTTCATATTCACAAGGGTCATTTTGATTGCTGACAAATGTTTGGTCTATCTGATTTTCTGTATAGTCATCTTTCTTTTCGAGATACAGGTCAGGAGGAGGATGGTCTTGAACTAACGGTGAATCGGTTGATAGTTTCTGCTTCTTGTTCTTCTTACCATAAACCTTTGCAAATTTTTTCCTTTTCAGTTCCTCATTTCTAGTGGGGAATAACTGGGAGAATGTGCTTTCATCATCAAGAAAAGCATTCAAATCAGCACTTAGTCTAGGAGGGCTTGCAAGAGAAGATTTAAAACAGGAGAGATTATCCACCTCATCTGTCGGGCCACTGTTTTTCTCACATTCAATCTTTACTGCAACCTCTCCCAGTATCTCTTTGGCATTACTCTCATCTTTAGTTTGTTGCTCACATGCCTCTTTTGTGTCATGCCAATTCTCTCTAGACATATCATACTCTCTACTAATATCCTTACTTACAGATACGCCCATACTAACTTCCGCTACTCCATTGATGATCTCTGGCAGATTTGTGCTTTTCACCTCTTCTGTATCATTGTTGCTTTGAGTCAAGACCACAGCCAGATTTGTAAGCTCCATTGGAGACATTGGCATCTGTTCAATGCCACTGTTACTTGTTACAGTAAACGGGACTTCCTCCTGCTCTGTAACTTTGTGGTTAACAAGATAATGGATTATGTCTTGTTTCTCAGGTGACTTGCAGCATCCTTGCTTTACCTGGGTTTGGAATTCAGGAGTAATAGCCTGTAATATGTCTGTTTTCAATATATTGAGAAGCTCGTCAGAGAATGGGTCAGGCTTCACATTCACTTCCTTGTTTCTGTTCTTCCGTGTTTTGTAGATTTTCTTCGCTTTTGTAAACTGAGGAGGCATTTGCTGGACTATGTCATCAGCTGGCACTGCCATATTTGTTTCACTTGCGATGTTCTCCAGGATGAAATTAGTTTCTCCTTGTTTGGTTACGAAGGAGCTATTACTTGTCACAGGACAGTGATTCTCAGAAGCGTCATTGCTTTCTGTTTGCAAACAGGTGTGTGGAACCAGGAGCTCTAGATCCTCTTTATTTCCTGTTTCTATAGACTGTGATGTTTGGTAACTGTGTAGACTGCCTTGATGATTTGCATTTTCCAAAATTGGGCTTCTTTCAGTCCTGATCAAATGTTTCATGGCCTTGTGCCTCTTCAATCCTGGCACTGTCCGGAAACACATTGAGCATATCTCACACAGATGTATCTTTTTCTGGGTGGTTTCTTCCTCTTGCTGGTGGGTTACTGAGCACTGACCTTCCTCAACTGTTAGTGATTCTGTTTGGTCTGATGGTAATGAGGTTGGCTCATTCTCACAGATGATCAGTGGTTTGGGCGTGTGCTGATTATCTGAGATGTCCTTTATAAAAGCAAGGGTGTTCAGCTCACTAGGGACCTTATACATATCCAGGGCCTCTGGATCCACTCTCTTCAGCAAGTCAACATGTAAGTCCAAATAATCAATCGTTTGAAGGGGAGCCGGGCAAATGTCCAAATCGCCAGTGGACGGAGCAGTGCTCTGAGAAGGAAGACCCAGTAAAATAGATGGACATTTTATGTCATTTTGGATGTTGCTCTTGTTCAAAGTTTCATCTGGTGGACTTAGCTTGGCTGTATGGTCTGGACTCATAGGTACCTCTGTCTCTATGTCACACAGTCTTTTGTCTGATGTCAATGTCGTGTCATCACTGCGATCACAAGGTTCACAGTCGTCCTTGGGGCTCTGCTTGATGGCTGGTTCCTCCTCATCCACATTGGCTGGGGAGATAGGAGTGTAATCGAACTGACTCAGTTGTGGAGGCTCATCTGGAATGTAATTGTAGTTTAGTGGGCTTAATTTGAAATCATACAGTGATACAGAGACTCTCTTCGTAAGGGCCTCCATTGCCTCAGATTCCTCTGTTGCAATGGTCAAGGGTAGAGGGGAAGGAATGCAGGCGTCAGTGCTACATATTTTACTGTCTGTGATTCCCAAGTCCAGTTGAGGAGGACTTACTAAAGAGTACTCCATCTCAGGTCTTCTGGTCAATGAGTCATCAATATGCAGTGCTTCTTTGGCATTTATGTCGTCACAATTTTCCTCCTTGGGAGATTGGATTGATGCTGGGATAGTCTCTATATTATTGCATGTGATTGGCTGTGGATGTTCTTGTTCTTGTGTGTTAGAGTTGTCCACAGGTGTGTGTGGAGAAGCTGGTAGAACAGGACTGGATGGAGGAGCATCCTCTGGAATAATATCCAGCCTTTCGTCCATCTGCAAATCCTCTTTGCATGGTGATTGCTGGGGAGATGCCATGAGATGTAAGGGAACTTGTTCCTGGATGTTTTCAACTTCTGGAATCGTTTCTCTTTGTCTATGGTTAGCCTCACATTCAGGTTCCATTTCTGTTTCTTTGTCCTCAGGTGTATGTTCCATGTGTGCATCACTGTCAAGGTCACTGTCACACTCAGCAATGACCAACATGGTGCTTTCATCATCTGAGTCAATGTTGGAAAAGGGTGATGTGTGGCTAGCATGTTCTGTATTGGTTTCCATCAACAGTGGACTGCAAGGCTTAACTGCGACAGTCTCAATGAAGACATGGGTTGATTGAGTGGTATTATCATTCACGGGGGGGCTACACCTCAGAGAAACTGTATGACTTATCACTTTGTTCTGTATTGTACTTTTGGAATCAATGTTCTCTTCCTTCATTACACATGTTGAACTGTCCTCCGTCTGTTCATTTGCAGATGGTGAGGGACATACACTCTTACAGTTACTTTGGACGTATATGGATTGTTCCTCAGATGCATTTTCTACCTCTTCAGGCTTATTATCCAAGTTGACATCCATTTCCTGGTCTGCTAGGTTGGACCCATTTGAGGGCTGGCTCACAGACTTAGCATTGAGACTGATGTCCTCCACTGGCTCCTGATGCTCATCAATGGAAGTATCTAGAAGCTCTGTATGCTCAACAATGGTGCTATCTAGAAGCTCTGTGTGCACATCAATGGTAGTATCTAGAATCTCTGTGTGCTCGTCATTGGAAGTATTTAGAAGCCCTGGGTGCTCGTCAATGGTAGTATCTAGAAGCTCTGTATGCTCATCAACGGTAGTATCTAGAAGCTCTGTATGCTCATCAACGGTAGTATCTAGAAGCTCTGTATGCTCATCAACGGTAGTATCTAGAAGCTCTGTATGCTCATCAATGGAAGTCTTTAGAAGCTCTGTATGCTCATCAATGGTAGTATCTAGAAGCTCTGTATGCTCATCAATGGTAGTATCTAGACGCTCTGTATGATCAGGGAGGGCACTTTTGGCTTCAAGGATTTCACCCCCATAGTCCTCTAGCTTCTGGTTCTCACAGGTCTCCTCGGCCATTGGTTGATTATCCATTTCAGTGTTTGAGCAATAATCCGTTTCTATAACACTATTGTCTTCAGTGACATTGCTCATGATTGGGATGTCTTTGAATTCTGACCCACTGTTGTTGCTAGGTAGAGACTCAGTTGGCTGGAGTGAAACAATCTCTTTTATTACATCAGATGGGAGCTCTGTTTTTTTAGAGAGAGGAGGCTGTGACCTGAAGTGTGTGGATTTAATATTCGCGTCATCAGGAATCACCATTTCATTATGATCTCCGCCTTCAGCTGCATCAGCAGATGGAGTTTGGCTTTCACTGTGTAAGTGTGCTGGGCTCTTACATGAGGTGAGGTTTGGCTCCTCCTCTTCAGGTGTTATGGGATCATTTTTGAAAATGGAATCTGATATCACTTCCAGGCTTTTCATCAGGTTTTCGGCATAGGTCTTACTCTCTAGAATCTCCTCAGATGTCTCTATGTCATTTCTCTTGTCAACATCCATGTCTTCATCTCGGTGGTCCTCCTGTTTCAGTTGCTCTTTCACTTTCTCTGTATTTGAGGTTGTAGTTGTCATACTGTGTTCACGATCATCCTTCTTGCTAAATTGTTCAAGGACAATGGGTTCGTCATGGGTTGGAGTATGCTGTCCCTCCATCAACTCAAACTCAAATGGACTGGACCATGGTAGACTATGCTCAGCAAAGGACTCTGAATGTGGGTCAGATGGCATTATTGACACTGCCAGCGCCATGCTTTGCACAGGGCAGCCCATATCTAGACCAGTGTCTTCATTCTCAGATTCGTCGTCCAGACGCAGAGGGGAGAATTTGCTCATCTTCAGCTGCTTTGGGGACTCCTCAGTAAGCAGTGGTGGACTCAGCTTGGCGTTCTGGAGCTGATTTTCCAACTCGGTCACAATCCTCTTTATCTCTAGCTCATCTTCTGACGCACAGCTGTTGAGATTTGTACTGTAGTCTATTATTTTCTCTGGCAGAGACAAAGGAACATGATTGTAATCTGATTTCTTTTCATTTAATTTATCAGAGCCTTCTTTGTATTGGGATATCTCATCCGGTAACATGGGGCTGACATCGACCATAAGGCCCCAGTCCCTCTGATCCAAGAAAGGAGAAAGAAAGGATGATGCGCTAAACACCTCCTTTTTGTCATTGGTGGTATTTAAGGAGTTGAAACCTTCTTTGTGCAATGGAATGTCAGTGTAGAGGCCATTTTCAAATCCTGCCACTGAGAGGTCCCCGAACATTGACGATGTGTCAAATGAGAGAGGAGACTTCATAAGACTCTGGTCCTGCTCTAGGGGGAATGGGATCAGATCTGATGTATCTTTCTGTGTCAGAGGCTCCTGAAGTTCAATTGGAGACAGGCACACTTCGTCCATGAGTGCACTGCAAAGAGGTGTGGACTTGGGGACTAAGTCATTAGTGAAAGCCATTGGATCTTTCATTGGATAGACACTCTCATTGTGTTTGTCAAACATAGAAATGTCTGATAGCTTTGAATGCGGCTGTATAGATTGACATCCCACGCTCTCCCGTCTTTGGTGTACAGATTTTTCCTTTGAGATGGTTTCATCTTTTTTGAATTTATTATACGAACGTGCTTCCATGTTGTTCGTGGCAGGATGTGCTGATTGAAGCTGATGTGATTTGAGATCAGAACTAATAGACTGAAAATGTATTGATTCCCCTTTGGAGATCTTGACGGCTGTCCTCAGTGGCGTGTCTTTGTCTGAACTTGCTTTCGTTTCAGTTTCACTGCTAAATGAGTCGTCCTTCTCCCTTGAGGACACGTCTGTGCTTCTGCATTTCTCAAGGGTTTTCACTGCACTCCCCACTTTTAGTAGCCCTGATACTGGATCAACATCTTCAATGTTCGAGTTAGTGATACTTAAGGCCATTGACGTGTCTTTATTAGTAGAGAGGAAAGTCTTATCAGCGCTATACCTCTGAGTAGATTTGGTGAATGTCAGTGCTAGTTGTGTGCTAGACTCTTGGCATAACTTCTGTGGAGATCGCTCGTAGGTTCTCTGCTCGGAAGAGTCTTTCCTCCTGATCTCCACCCTTTTCTCACAGTCTGAGTCTGTGCGGTCAGTGCTTTTGGGGCTGTTGATGCCATCGCTGGAGATACTCACAGACGTGCTGACTTCACTGCTAGTGGATGACCTGCTGTCTCTCCTCCGAAGTCTCTGGTGAGAGCCAGGTTTCTCTAGAGACAAGGAGACATCTTCAGCTTTCTTCACCTCAAAGCACTCTTTTGACTCGTGCCTCCATGCTGCACTGTCCCTGTCACTCCTAGCCCTCCATTTGCACTCCTTTGTGTAGGTGTACTTGCAGCGGCTGCTTTGGCTCAGGCGACCTTGGCTTGCTATCTTCACAGGCTCAGACTCGTCATCTGAGTCTGAGACATAGTCATACTCCCCAAATGTAGGGTTTGGCACTGTGGGCGTCAATCTCTCCATCACCAGTGAGAACTGGAGGTTTTTGGTGCCTTTTACATGGAGCTTGTGTAACTTGTTTTTCTGTTGAACTATTTTGTGGATGAGTTCTTTGCTCCAGGTACCGGCACCGGTCCTTTTCCTTTTATTCTCCCTTGCTGTAATCTTTGGGGTTGGGGAACTCCTGTTTGCCGAGGAGACTTGGGAAGAGGTTGAGCCACTCAACAAAGAGCTATCCCGGAGGCTTCGAACTCCACAACGTTCTGAAAATGTGCTGGATAAGAGGAACCTTGGAGTGTTAGTGTTTTCCTTTTCACTCTTGCACAGCTTTCTTATATCTTTCACTTTATTTTCTTGCTCCCTCGGTTTCTCCCCTGAGGCGATCCTTGAATTTATATGAGAGAGTTCTTTTTTGATGTTGATTTTCTCAACCTGCTCAAAATTCAGAGTGGTCTTCTCAAGTTTGCTTACTGTGTGGTTGTTTTCTGTCTGAAGGCTAGCTTTGTCTGAGTCATAAAGATATTTTCCTTGTGTCAGAGACCTATCATTTTCAGTAGATCGTTTGATTTTGCCCTCAAAGACCATTGAGTCTTTGGTTTTCAGAGTCTGCCTGTTTGACGATACTTTGACAGTGGCAGGATCATCATCTGTGAATGCATCAATGAAGCTGCTGTCAATCTCTGCATTGTCTGACTGATAGCCCAGTCCATTTAGAGCCTCAGTGATGAGGCTATCTAATTTTGCATCCTCCATCTCCAAGTCAGGAAGAGCGACAGGAATGTTACCTGCCCCAGTGAACAGGTTAAGTTTCATGGGGTCATCCTTAGAATCTCCTTTTGTTTCGCTGTCAGACATCAGCTCTCCATTCTTATTGAGCCCCAGCAGAGACAGGTGAAGGTCAGTTGGACACCTTGACATGGAGACACGTTGACATAAACTGGTCCCAGAGGATGGATCTTTTGTCATGTCATTGTGAAACTGTGTTGAACTTCCTGGAGTTGTTCTGGTGTCATCCACTTTCTGTGAAAACGCATGCTGTCCACAGTATTGCTTATGGCCAAGGAAGGAGGCCAGGTTAGTGAAGTTCTGATCACACTGCTTGCACGTGAGAAGCACATCCAGTTGGTCAAGGTTTGCCGTGGCTAAAGACGTGGCTAACAGTTGATGTGCAGAGTATGGTGGTGGAGGGGGGTGGTGCTCCACTCCAAAGCCCTCCATATAGCCCTTGTTGCCTTCCATACTAGGCTTTTGGTGTTCGTTATTCTGCAGGTAGTTCATCATGTCATCTTTTTCTCTCTCTGGGGCGTAAGGCAGATTACGGGAGGCGTCTGAGTGGAAATGGTGAGAGTTAGTGCTGAGGTGATCTGTGGGTCCTTGTGCCTTCAGTTGGTGCTGGTGATAAAATGGAGGGGGATGCACAGTCTTTGATATCTGACTGTCCTCAGAGAGGTTGACAGGGCTTGTTGAGGCTGGGGAGAGTGAGGAACATGTGCTGCTAGAGGCTGGGTTATGGATTGGGGAGGGCGAGGGAGAGTCATATGGTGACACCATCATAAGTCCCATTGGTGGGACCTGCAATGGTGGATATCCATATGTACTTGATGATGCCCCAGGTACTGATTGATTCATTCCAAAATATATGGGCTTATTCTTGGACTCGCAGACCTTTGCGTGACTTGTCTCAACTTTAAAATGTGGTATTGTACTGCAGCCCTGTTTGACACTCTCTTGCCTTGGGTTTGATAGACCTTCACTAGGTCTATTGTTTTGGAAGGAGCTGGGGCTTTTCAGTGAGCCATTCTTATGTGATTTAGTGTCATCCTGCCAGTCAGAGGGTGCTACCAAAAAAGTGAGCTTTTGGTTGCTTTGTTGCCTAGACAACTCTATCCTGTTTTGGTTTGGCATGACAGAAGTTAGGCGTATCTGCTGCCATGGCATCCTACTGCTTTTGGATGTGTTTGGCCTTTGATCGACGGCTGGCTGGTTCTGAAACTTGTCATTCATATTAGGATAAGCCATAGTGTTTTGGTCTGCTGGTGAAAAGGTCTTATTCGGTCCCTCCCATGAGTGTGGTAACCTACTATGGGGCTTGGTGTTGACGCTTTTGTCAAAAGGCACAGAGCTCATGTGGATGCTATTGAGTGGAGGGCTGCTGTTGTAGGCTTTGTTTGAAAAGTGCATTTGGGAGTTTGGACCTTGTGCAATATTTCTGGCATGGTGTACACTGGCTTGAATGTGTGTTCTCTGGCTGTCTTTGGGGTGGCAACTCCTCTTGCTCCCTGAAGTGAGGGCTACATCCCGATTGTCTGCTTGGACGAAAGTGTCCGTGCTATCTGGCAGGGAACTCTTACCCTGATCTGACTGCTGGGAGATAGAGCCAGAGCTCTCACTACTAGCTGAGTCCTCACTCAGGCCCCTGGTGCAGTGCATAGAGGACGCGGCCCCTTGTGGTGCTTGCAGGTACTGTGGTGGCTGTGGAGGATGGGGGTAGGAAGACCTGTCCTGTCGCTGGTCACTGTTGAATTGAGTGTTATTCTGAACCCCCTCCTGACCCTCCCCAGATGTCTGAAAGGTAAAAGAGTTAAGAGTCACCTGGGCAGGAGTCAAAGAGGAGTCTATATAGTCCTGGGATTGGGGGTTCTGATCACAGGGAAAAGGGTCTGGGTTTGAGTCTTCCAATAAGAGGTATCCGTACTGAAATGGCAGAAAGCTGCCATTTGCCTTGTTCACCTCCGAGAGACCTGTGGATTTTTGTGAGGAAATCCCATAGTTAGAACCATTAAAAGTCCTCTCTGGAGACTGCCAGTCATTGGAGCCACTCAACTGAAAGTCTGGGAAGAGCAGCTGGCCGCTTGGCTGTGTGTTATTATTGCTCTCCATTGGGCCTGGTTGCTGCTGCTGCTGGGGTGGCTGCTGGTGGGTGGATGACCCACCTGTGGTTCCCAGTGCCTGTGAGGTATAGCTTGGGGAGGTGAGATTGGAGGAGGTCTCCTGAAAGCAGCGGCTGTAGTTGAGCTCCTCCTGCTGCAGCTCGGCCTCTCGCTCTGGTATACTGGGCACGTGGAACCTGTAGCTGCCCGACACAGGGCCTCGACTGGCCTCCAGCTTCTTGGGTGGCGAGACCTTCTGCTGTGGGTAGGCGATGCCGATTGTAGGGTTAGAGCGTGGGTTGGTGATGCTGAGTCTGTATAGCTGCTGTGGGTTACCGCGCTCCGACTTCCCTGACCTCTTACCCTTGTCTCGGCTCCGGTTCTTTCCGCTGGGGGATTGGGGGCTGCCTTTGCCACTGGGCCACGTCCTGTTGCTGGCGAACTTAGGCTTGTTCTGCAGTGACTTGAAGTCTATTTTCCCCGCCTGCTGAGGTCGGATCACAGCCTCGCGCTGCTGAGTATAGTCTCTGTCCTTGTCTACAAACTTGGCCCCTCTGCTGATTGTCCTCTCCTCCACGTCCGAACTTGAGAAGTGCTCTGAAGACTCTTTTGTGGCTTTCTCACTGCTACCGTACTGCTCCAGTGCAGTACCCTCATCCTGCAGTTTGAACTCAGCATCCAGCTTTTTGACAGCGTACGTGTGCTGAGTCTCTCCTGCCATGGTGCAGGCGAGGCTTGCTGGGCAGGCCTGGTCCTCAGAAATGCTATCTGTGAGGCAGAGGCATGATGAGTCTGGGAGTATGGATCAATACGCCGCTTCCATTGGCACAAACGGCAGGGATGGGAGGCGGGCTCTCTGCGCGATTATCTCTCCGCTCTCATCGTGGACCACCAATCTGTCAATCTACCGTCTGGGAGTCCTGCAGAGACAGAGAGGAGAAAGAGGGGGGGGGGGGGTCAGATTTCTGAAACATACACATTTTTGCTTTCGTTCAAGTTGCATTCCATTAAAAAAGCATGACAATTGCCCTTCTAAATGCATTTCTAGAAATGTATGTTGTTGGATACTAAAATGCTACCTCCAGAATAAATAAAATAATAATAATCAATCATTGACCAGCATTCATTAATTAATTGATTAATTAATGGATTCATTCATTCATGTGAACAGTTGCATAACTATTTGTAGAACAAAGAACAGTACAGGTACACAAGTCAGCAGGGATATTAGCTTTAGTAAACCTACAGAGCAGGATGAGAGGTGAGTGATTCAGTAAAAATCTATTTTCCAGCTGTTGCCAGGAGAGAGCAGTATTGCCACAGTTTTGCCTCAGTACTACCACACAAGGCACAAAGACACATTGTACAGTATACAGGCACATTATAAACCCACTTCAAGTTGTCCAGATACATCTGAAAACCACAACGGCAATTCAACTAATCACGCAGTGCACTGTCATGGTCAATAGATATAAAACTCATATAGCTATGAAATAGATCAATATACTTTTATCGACAAGGCTTGCCTCTGTGCATACCGTAAGATAGTGTCTACTGAGTGGATCTGACTGGAATACTATCACAAAAGGTATGTCACACACAAAACATATGGCAAGAGCCGAAATGCATCTGGCCATGTTAGTGAAACATTGTGCTCTTGTTCTGAGGAACACTGTGGGTTCTGAGGAAGGAGAGGATTCAATGCTGGACACACATTGCCAATGAGTGAATCATGTAAAATCCCAAAGGAACAGCGACACAATGCTAGACTGTTTGGCCGGTTGAGGAGGGACGCAGGTTTAGCTCATGGAGCAATATCAGGGGATTAGTCAGTAGGCCTTTAGACAGTGAGGAGGGCAGGGGACGTTTGTTTCCTTTCCCTCAGGCATCCCAGACACTGCTTATATCCTGGTTTACTTTGGCCCTCCACTCCTTCGTTTGAGGTTAGACCAGAAGCAGCTCAAAGTTAGCGGCAGAATGTCATTTCTGGGCCTGTTAGCCAAGAAGCCCCCCCCACATCTCCTCATCCTCCCCCTCATCCCCCCCCCCCCTACCTAAACCAACATTTCAGTGAGAGAGCAAGTAAAATGCTGTGCTTGTGTACTGTGAAGGGGTGCCCCACCCCATCCTAGGGGAAGTCTGTGACTCTCCTGCTCCCCAGCGGAGTACCATAGACAGCTGGCAAAAGTCACACACCTACCCATGGTGACTGACCGCGTGCACTTTCTGTACTTAGGGATCATTTGGGGACAGGGAGAGAAAATAATCACACACCAATGAAAAAGGCAATGAATGTGGGTATTTACCCATTCAAATACTGTAGTTCACTGGTCTTCTTGATGAACATTCCAACTGTTATTTTGCCTGGCAATAAAACCTATTGGGCCATTAACAGATTCTTTCTTTCACTAAATAAGTAAGTAAGAGCAGCTGTAATAGCCAGTAGGTAACATTACTAGTTGCACATGATTGGTTAAAGGGAGGCTAACGAAAGTTTAATAAGATCATGTAAACTGTAAAATCCACTCAAAAACTATCTTTTGGTATTTCTTTCATTATTCCACTGTTGATATACAGTCCCAATGTTTTGGTCATGTTAGCAGTCAAGTTTTCAAGACATTGGACTATTAAGAAGCAAAGTGTCACCAACCACATCATCATATGATGTGTTTTGCAAAAGCTTGACCTCGCCTTCAGACATAATGTTGTTATGGAGCTGCCCGGGGTCACATTAACACCTACACCTGCTTTAGTTCCTTTCCTCTGTGTGTGTGTCTACACGTGTGTGTATATGTGTGCATGTGCTTGAGGGTGTTTGTGTATGTGTACGTGTATGTGTGCGTGTGCGTGTGTGTGTGTGTGTGTGTGTGTGTGTGTGTGTGTGTGTGTGTGTGTGTGTGTGTGTGTGTGTGTGTGTGTGTGTGTGTGTGTGTGTGTGTGTGTGTGTGTGTGTGTGTGTGTGTGTGTGTGTGTGTGTGCAAGACAATTCAGTAATTTCACTGAATTGATATAGGACTTGATTTAATTACCCTATCTCTCTGTCTCGCAGACACATACGCACAGTCACAAAAACAAACACATACGCACACACAGTACAGTGCAACCCATAATTAGGGAAGCCTGGCTTTCCCTGCCCTCTAACCAGCCGCCCTATTGACCTACATGGACCTGTGACACGGATGGCTCTGTCCCTGTATTTTTAACTGCACAGCCCTGCCCTGTAATTACAAAGCTCTGACAATGGCTGGGGATGGGCGTGGTGGCCGTACACAGAAGGAGAGAGTAGGAGCAGGGACAGGGAAAGACCACTTTCACTAGCAGTATGGCTCCTCTAGTGAAGGCTGTACCTCTAGTGAGAGGAATTCCTATGTTTTATCTCATTACAACAGCACCTAAGTTCTTTCCAACTTTCCTTTTTATTCATTTAATGCACTTTTGAGTGGTTTCACGATTTTGTTTGTGTTTGGTCTATTTGACGCCTGTATATAGCATATAAATAACCTGCTATCCAAATCCAAAGATGAAAACAAAAGGTATCTTGTTTAGATAGCCTGTTCGCATGGGACAGGACAGACTTTAAACAGTCAGAATATATCTCCTCTCCTTTTGTTTAATGCACAAATACAAAAGCTTCTGATGTCGGCCCACCACCTCAAGCTCAACCTCGACAAGACGGAGCTGTTCTTCCTCCCAGGGAAGGCCTGCCCGCTCCTAGAACTCTCCATCACGGTCGACTACTCCACGGCGTCCCCCTCCCAGAGTGCAAAGAACTTTGGCATGACTCTGTACAACACCCTGGCAAACATCAAAACATTGAGTCACTCCTGAAGGTTAATGCTCCACAACATCTGTAGAGTACGACTTTTCCTCACACAGGAAGCGGTGCAGGTCCTAATCCAGGCACTCGTCATATCCTGTCTGGACTACTGCAACTCTCTCTTGGCTGAGCTCCCCGCTTGTGCCATCAAACCCCGGCAATTTATCCAGAACACTGCAGCCCGCCTGGTGTTCAACCTTCCCAATCTCCAATGTCACCCCGCTCTTTCGTACACACAAAGCAAATCGAAGCTCACATCCACTACAAGACCATGGCTTTTGCCTATGGAGCAGCAGGGGCAACTGCCCCTCCCTACATTCAGGCTATGATCAAACCCCACATCCCAGCTCTTCTTTGTCCTGGCACCCCAATGGTGGAACCAGCTTCCAATGATGCTAGGACAGCAGAGTCTCTGTCCATCTTCCAAAAACATCTGAGAATGATACACCTACTGTAGTCAGTTGCACAACTGAATGCATTCAACTGAAATGTGTCTTCCCCATTTAACCCAACCCCTCTGAATCAGAGAGGTGCTGGGGGCCGCCTTAATCGATGTCTGCCTCGCTCAAGGGAAGAATGCAAGTTTTCTCCACCGTGCCAGCTTGGGATTTCGAACCAGCAACGTTTAGGTTACTTGCCCAACACAACCTGCCACCTACCTCTTGAATTAAAAAAAATAATAAAGCCGTCTCAGTCTTATCCATCCCCTCCAAAAAAACGACCTTGCACTTGTCTTTTCGTACTAGCACTGGCTTTGCTGATCATTTATTTGAGAAAAAAATGTACCTGCTACGACTTTGACATGTGATTGTCTGACCTAGCTATTTTAAGATGAATGCACTCTGGATAAGCTTGTCTGCTACATTATGATAATCTAAATGTAAATGGATCCCACAGAAATGTGCTAAGCTGAAACGGACAACAGGGTATGAGGAGACTAACCTGATGCCCGATTATACAATATTGCTCCAAAGTGCCACGAAAAGTCTTCTGAATTCTTCTGTGCAATTCCACCGAATTTGTTGGATAAGGCATATCCCTTTCCCTGTGCCAATACATACAGTATGCAGCAGTTACAAATAGACTCAAATATGTTCAGTATGGGAATATAGAAAAATAGAGTAACACAATTGGCTTGCGTGTGAATTGGGAACAGCCTAAAGCCTATATGTATGTAACGTGTACAAATGAGTCTTTACTTCTGCCAGGAGACCCACATTCCTTCCCTTCAGATCCTATCAGATCATCTCAAAAAGGCCATCTCTCATACCATTAGTGCTGATATGCCTGACAGTGATGCCTCCATGAGCTCTGCAGGCACCAAAAATGTTTTATTTTCACACTGGATAGGTGCAATGAAATGTTTTTTTTTTCTCCACAGAGTCACCCCCTGAAGCAAATTAGGGTTCAAGTGCCTTGCACAAGGGCACATCGATAAGAAAACCAAATAAGATCATGTTGAAATATAGTTGTGATGAAATGCAGTTATGTCTCAGTACTTTTCAAAAGCATAAGGGATAATGTCTAGTTGGCTTATGCCGTTGGTGGCATCACTAGGAGAAACTGTGTGGTGTGTTGACAGCTTTACAGTGGGAGGAGGACTGTAAGTCCCATAGGTGACTGTTATTCAGCCTGGGGTCATGGCCCTGTCTCTGCTACAGAGAGGAGGAAAGAAAGACACCAGGTGAGAGTATAACTTTTTCATTATATTTCATTATATCACAACGGTTTGATTTGTGAATCTAGCTACATAGCCGTCTTTGTATCAAAGATAACAGACCCAGTCTTCAAGCCAGGCTAACGTGCCACAGCTGCACTGGAGAAACTGCATTGCCATTCAAAGAACGAGATTGATTAGTTTAGTTTATTTTAGCTACATAGCTGTCTTTGCTGTCTTCGAAATATCATTTCGTATCTTCCAAGATAATTGTGTTGTTTAGGTTTAGAGTGTGTAGTCTTAGAGTGATTATCTTAATTTACCGAGGTTAGCTAGCCAGCTATTGTCGTCCTTAACGTAGGTGACTCTGCTAGCTAGCCAACAGCTAGCCATATAGCCAACGTCTTCTGTATAGAACTCAACTACCCGGTCGCATTCACAGGTTGTATCACATTTTCACTTCATTTTCATTACAGTACAACGGTTTGATTTGTTTACAAAGCCTACTTATGCTAGCTACAGGCCCTTTGTATCAAAGATAATTACTAGTCTAGGTCGATTTTCTATCGCTGCCATCTATTGTCGTTCTTTTAACGCAACGTAACGTAAACAACACTGCTAGCTAGCCGCTAGCCCCTGAATAGCAACACTGCAGAAACTATTACACTCAACCAACCTTGATTAGTGTTGTGTCAACAACGCAGCCACTGCCAGCTAGCCTACTTCAGCAGTACTGTATCATTTTAATCATTTTAGTCAATAAGATTCTTGCTACGTAGCTTAACTTTCTGAACATTCGAGACGTGTAGTCCACTTGTCATTCCAATCTCCTTTGCATTAGCGTAGCCTCTTCTGTAGCCTGTCAACTATGTGTCGGGTTCTCTCCTCTCTGCACAGACCATACAAAGGCGCGTGGGGTCTACTTTGGTGGTCCCAGCGCGCTGACCCACGTGGGTTCCAGGTCTCCGGTAGCCTCTGGAACTGCCAATCTGCGGTCAACAAGGCAGAGTTCATCTCAGCCTATGCCTCCCTCCAGTCCTCGACTTCTTGGCCCTGACGGAAACATGGATCACCACAGACAACACTGCTACTCCTACTGCTCTCTCTTCGTCCGCCCACGTGTTCTCGCACACCCCGAGAGCGTCTGGTCAGCGGGGTGGTGGCACCGGGATCCTCATCTCTCCCAAGTGGTCATTCTCTCTTTCCCCTTACCCATCTGTCTATCGCCTCCTTTGAATTCCATGCTGTCACAGTTACTAGCCCTTTCAAGCTTAACATCCTTATCATTTATCGCCCTCCAGGTTCCCTCGGAGAGTTCATCAATGAGCTTGATGCCTTGATAAGCTCCTTTCCTGAGGACGGCTCACCTCTCACAGTTCTGGGCGACTTTAACCTCCCCAACTTTGACTCTTTCCTCTCTGCCTCCTTCTTTCCACTCCTCTCCTCTTTTGACCTCACCCCTCACCTTCCCCCCTACTCACAAGGCAGGCAATACGCTCGACCTCATCTTTACTAGATGCTGTTCTTCCACTAACCTCATTGCAACCCCTCCAAGTCTCCGACCACTGCCTTGGGCTCTCATCCAACACCTCCCACACTGCCCCTACTCGGATGGTATCGGCCGTCCCAACCATTTACTCTCTCCTCTTCCATCCTATCATCTCTTCCCTCCGCCCAAACCTTCTCCCACCTATCTCCTGATTCTGCCTCCTCAACCCTCCTCTCCTCCCTCTCTGCATCCCTTGACTCTCTATGTCCCCTATCCTCCAGGCCGGCTCGGTCCTCCCCTCCCGCTCCGTGGCTCGATGACTCATTGCGAGCTCACAGAACAGGGCTCCGGGCAGCCGAGCGGAAATGGAGGAAAACTCGCCTCCCTGCGGACCTGGCATCCTTTCACTCCCTCCTCTCTACATTTTCCTCCTCTGTCTCTGCTGCTAAAGCCACTTTCTACCACGCTAAATTCCAAGCTGCTGCCTCTAACCCTAGGAAGCTCTTTGCCACCTTCTCCCTCTCCTGAATCCTCTCTGCAGATGACTTCGTCAACCATTTTGAAAAGAAGGTCGACGACATCCGATCCTCGTTTGCTAAGTCAAACGACACTGCTGGTTCTGCTCACACTGCCCTACCCTGTGCTCTGACCTCTTTCTCCCCTCTCTCTCCAGATGAAATCACGGCCTTGTGACGGCCGGCCGCCCAACAACCTGCCCGCTTGACCCTATCCCCTCCTCTCTTTCCAGACCATTTCCGGAGACCTTCTCCCTTACCTCACCTCGCTCATCAACTCATCCCTGACCGTTGGCTACGGTCTTCAAGAGAGCGAGAGTTGCACCCCTTCTGAAAAACCTACACTCGATCCCTCCGATGTCAACAATTACAGACCAGTATCCCTTCTTTCTTTTCTCTCCAAAACTCTTGAACGTGCTGTCCTTGGCCAGCTCTGGGCTATCTCTCTGAATGACCTTCTTGATCCAAATCAGTCAGGTTTCAAGACTAGTCATTCAACTGAGACTGCTCTCCTCTGTTTGATCCGCATGCTAAAGCTAACTCTCTCTCCTCTGCTCTCATCCTTCTAGATCTATCGGCTGCCTTCGATACTGTGAACCATCAGAACCCTCTGTGGCATCTCCGGCGTTAGCCCACGCTTGGATTGCGTCCTACCTGACAGGTCGCTCCTACCAGGTGGCGTGGCGAGAATCTGTCTCCTCACCACGCGCTCTCACCACTGGTGTCCCCAGGGCTCTGTTCTTGGCCCTCTCCTATTCTCGCTATACACCAAGTCACTTGGCTCTGTCATAACCTCACATGGTCTCTCTTATCATTGCTATGCAGAAACACAATTAATCTTCTCCTTTCCCCTTCTGATGACCAGGTCAGCATCTCTGCATGTCTGGCAGACATATCAGTGTGGATGCGGATCACCACCTCAGCTGAACCTGGAAGCACAGTTTCCTCCCGGGGAACACTGCACGTTCCATGAGATCACTGACAACTCCATTGTGCTCCCAGAGCGCCAAGAACCTTGGCGTGATCCTGGACAACACCCTGAGGTTCTCAACTAACATCAAGGCGGTGGCCCGTTCCTGTAGGTTCATGCTCTACAACATCCGCAGAGTACGACCCTGCCTCACACAGGAAGCGGCGCAGGTCCTAATCCAGGCACTTGTCATCTCCCGTCTGATTACTGCAACTCGCTGTTGGCTGGGCTCCCTGCCTGTGCCATTAAACCCCTTCAACTCATCCAGAACGCCGCAGCCCGTCTGGTGTTCAACCTTCCCAAGTTCTCTCACGTCACCCCGCTCCTCCGTTCTCTCCACTGGCTTCCAGTTGCTCGCATCTACAAGTGGTGCTTGTGCTGTGAGGGGAACGGCACCTCAGTACCTCCAGGCTCTGATCAGGCCCTACACCCAAACAAGGGCACTGCGTTCATCCACCTCTGGCCTGTGCCTCCCTACCACTGAGGAAGTACAGTGTCAGCCCAGTCAAAACTGTTCGTGCCCTGGCCCCCAATGGTGGAACAAACTCCCTCACGACGCCAGGACAGCGGAGTCAATCACCACCTTCCGGAGACACCTGAAACCCCACCTCTTTAAGGAATACCTAGGATAGGTTAAGTAATCCCTCTCACCCCACCCCTAAGTTTTAGATGCACTATTGTTAAGTGACTGTCCCACTGGATGTCATAAGGTGAATGCACCAATTTGTAAGTCGCTCTGGATAAGAGCGTCTGCTAAATGACTTAAATGTAAAATGTAAATGTAAGAGATGTGAATCTCGAGGGTACAGACCCACAACCAGGACCAGAGGTGCGCACCAGCATTACATTGCCATTCAAAAGAGGAAATTCATTGGATTTCCATTTATTTTCAGTTCTTCATGGAAATATAATTTCCCTTCCTGTATTGACTGTACTGGAATGGATATGACCCACAACCCTGCTCTAAATATCTGTATGACAAATACAAACGCCCCGCTATGCAGCCAGGCCCTGAGTGTTACTGTTAGGTCACTGTTATGTGTGTTTCCCTATCGTCCAGCGTGGTCCAGCCTCAAACCAACCTCTGAGTGGTATTTAGCAGGTTGGGAGGGAAGGCTGGGGGTCTGTGGTCCTGGCTGGGCTGGGGCCTGGCTGTGAAAAGTCACATCCCCTCTTCAGCTCGACAGGGCTCTGAAAGCCGGAGTGTCTACTGTGTCTGCCGTGTTCTCCGCCAGCGGTCGGCCAGATGGGTGCAAATTGGCCCAATTGAAAACTCCCCCCAACTGGCCTCACAGTGCTTTATCTGGTCCCTGTGGGTCTGGCGGTCAACAGCCAAGCCCATACATTATGTCCTCGTCTGGTGTTTGCCCCTGGGTTTGCACAGTGGGGGTAAGAGGGTGTGGACAACACGGGACTCCGACAACAAAGAGAGCAGTGGCAGGGATCGCAGGGGCCTCACAGAAGTAGCACCCACGTCCAAGCTGTCAGTTCACAAAGAGGACGGACTCATTTATATCTTTACAACTACCTGGTTGACTTCCAGGGTAGGGCTTGACCAGCACACCAGCCATACTCCATCCACAGTCAGTCAGTCTCCTTTCAGGCTCAGAATGACTTCACACACCAGGTTCACACATCTGCCAATGTGATGGGCATCTTTGAAACGCTTTTCTTTTTTTTTGATCCGATATAAGTATAAAGTGGTCTTGAATCGGGAATAAAGGCCGTGTGGCTATGACAGAATTGTTAGCCGGGCAAATATCAAATCCCGTGTGACTGGTCCCATAAAAATGCATTTCAGTGGGTTTTACAAGTCAATTAAGGCAGTGTGTGCGTGTGTTCTGCAGGCCTGGTGTCAAATCATTAAGCCTCACCACCATCAGCATCAGCAGCAGCATTAGCTCCCCATATGGAAGCACAGTTTCATAACACCACCCAGACACTGTAGTGCTGAGCGTGGGAGTTCAGATGAGGTTTGGTGTGTGCGTTCAAAACGCATTGTTAGCATATTATTTTTATGCCTGACTATCTGTGTATGTGTGTCATTCATGCGTAACTATAGAGTGTACTTCTGTTTGTGTGTGTGTGTGTGTGTGTGTGTGTGTGTGTGTGTGTGCGTGCGTGCGTGCGTGCGTGTATGTGTGTGTGTGGGGGTGTGGGTGTGAGAGAGAGAGAGAGAGAGAGAGAGATAGACAGAGAAATCTACAGAGAGAGTAAGATAGTGACAGTATTTACGTGAGCAAGGGTATTTAATGTTGGTATGATTCTAAACTAGGTAGACAGTGATCGTCTGTAGCTCAGTAGCTAGAGCATGGAGCTCACAAAACCAGTATAGTGGGTTTGATTCCTGGGTCCACCCATACTTAAAAATGTATGCAGGAGTGACTGTTAGAAGCTTTGGATAAAAGCATCTGCTAAATGGTATATATTATTACAGCCTATATTGTTTTCCTCTCACAGTAGAGTGGGGGAAAAGTTATAACTCCAGCCGAGTGCAAACAACATTTCCTGAAAGTCTTTCCCGTCCTCGTGCAGGATGTATGTGGTGGAGGTTGAAGTGAAAATGCTGCTAGCACTTTACTCCATCCATCACATCAATGGCTTCAGCCCATAATTGCTTTAGCATTTTCTATTTTCCAAGAGCCCTCAACCCCATGAGCTCTGTGCGCCGAACGCGGTGCGCCGAACGCGGTGCACCGAGCGCTTCTTTCCCAGTAAAACCTGTCTATGAGCATTCAGATAAGAGTTCATAATGCTGAGTAATGTAAGTCGCTCTGGATAAGAGCGTCTGCTAAATGACTTAAATGTAAATGTACAGTAAAATTGGGCTCTTGCACAGACATAGGCTCTATTCATAAAATTGTATCACCACAGTAAATTTGACACCTTTTTAAATGCATCATACCAGAGGCGATAGATTAATTTAAACACTATTCAATTTCAGATTCATTCTATAATGACAATTTTATTCGGTCCAATGTCATCTGTGATTACTATCGTCTGCCACAAGCTATGGGAAGAGACAACCGGAGATAAATGCTATTTTCCTAGCGACGTCTATAGGACTTTATGCCTTTGGTGAGGCATTACCTCCAAAGACTGAGTGGTATACCAGGCCATTATGCAAGTCACACACAAACACACGCACACGCACACGCACACACACACACACACACACACACACACACACACACACACACACACACACACACACACACACACACACACACACACACACACACACACACACACACACACACACACACACACACACACACACACACACACACACACACACGCGCCCGCAAACAGTAGACTTACGCATACAATACTACAGCCAGTGACCTCCAGAGACAGTGAGTAGTGCCGGAGCCAAGGGAAGATCAGCCGCCAGAAGAGCAGTCCACTTCTACACACAAAGGCTCCCTTTATGACAATGTAAATCAATAAGCAGAATTAGGTAGCATTTCCCCAAAATGTCCCTTTTTCCAGACGCTGCCTGTAGTGAAATATCACCTCACAGTAGCCTCCAAGACCTGAGTCAGAGGAGCGTGGAGAGAAAAAGAGAGGAGAGAAGAAGAAACGAAGAGCGAAGGAAAGGGACAAGAAGGAAGACAAAGAAAAGAGAAGAGTGAAGAGGATGAAAGGAGGGGATGAATGAGGAGAGGAGATGATATGAGACGAGAAGAGAAGAATGAGAAGGAGAGTGAATCTACAAGAAGTAACAAAGTCGCAAAGGAGGTAGGGAAGGAGACAGTGTGTGTGTGTGTGTGTGTGTGTGTGTGTGTGTGTGTGTGTGTGTGTGTGTGTGTGTGTGTGTGTGTGTGTGTGTGTGTGTGTGTGTGTGTGTGTGTGTGTGTGTGTGTGTGTGTGTGTGTGTGTGTGTGTGTGTGTCTGGGCGCTAGCTGGGCGCTATGAGCTGAGGGATGCGGAGCGAGGGATCAGGTAGCAGCAGAGAAGGCAGGCTGACTGCTCTCCTCACACCTCTCCCAGTGGCAGTGTGACGAGCCCAGCCAGGCTCAGGCTCGGGGAACGGAATGCTCAGCAGCTAACGAGAACAGCTGGCCCAGGGCCACTAACTGACTAGGCGCTGGGCCAAACCCTCGGTCAGGGGGCCTGCCTACTCTCCTATATTTTTGGAAGCATCCATTATCCAAGCAATTTGCCTTAAAGGTCTCCTTCATGCTTGTGCTGCTTTGAAGGCAGTACTGGGGAAGAAGGCATATATATATATATATATATAATATGTCAGAATTTTGAGGATTGTGTGGACCGAAGGGTGGGGAAAAGAGAAATGTCAGTATAGTTGGGATTGTGGGGACAACCCAGGCAACACTGATTTGACAAGGCGAGAAAAAGCTCTAATACTGACACATATTAATTATACACCCACCACTGTAGCTGGCTAGCTTTGACATGTTTGTTTTGTTAGTGAGTGGTTTGGATGTTAGACGTGTCAACACGGCTGTTGCTTATTCATGAAAGTTTTAAAATGTTTCAATACAGTGTTTAATTTGTCGCTCTGCCTAGTTATGGGTGACATTTCTGTCCGTTTTCAGGATGCCATGGAAACCAAGGAAAGGCTGATTGAAATGAAACAGGGAGCAACTTTGGAGGCTTGTTTTCTCTAGTCTCTCCCCCATCCCACCAGTGGTTAGCTGCAAAGTGGGGGAGATGGTAAGAAGGGTGTGCGTGTATGTCTGTGAGTGTGTTGTTATCTTTCAAACCGCTGGATTTGTTTTACTTTGTCTGTTTCTATGTTGCTAAACTCAAAATTCCACAAACATTATGGAATCTTTGTTTCAGTGAGTTTAAATCCCCCCCTCCCTCGTTTTGACACAATTTCCCTAATTTCTCCAAGGCAGTGGAATATCTGTCATGTGTGGCGGTTGGTAGGAGAGAGAAACAGATGGGAAAAGCATGCGATATAAACCTTGGATGACTGCAGACACCTGATATTACTAAGGGCAGGGTAGACAACGGTTCCCGACTCCGGTCCATAGCCGTGACAACCTGACACTTAATGAACAAAGTCCTCTTTCAGAGATCCCTTCCAAATGAATGGTCACCCTCCAACATTCCTAATTTCAGAGTATCAATACTTGCTAGTCCATATTTCTAGCTCGGTCAGAGGATTTGGTTGCCGCTCAAATGGAGCAACGTTTAATTAGCTGTAAAATAAGCTTTGCTGAGCAGACAGAAAGAGAGGGAGAGAGAGAGAGAGAACAAGAGAGAGAAGTGCATTTATTAACGATAGTCATCTGTAACCCTAGCCATAAAGACCTCAGTCCATCAACTATGTCTATGCGTGTGTGTATGTGTGTGTTTGTGTGTGTCTGACCACAAGTGTGTTTAAGTCAATGTCTACAATCATCTACGGCTAAATATAACTGAATAAACTGACGGTTTATATTGAAGCTCAGACTTACTTCAAGTGGAAGATATTTGGAAGGTAAGAACACACTCCATCAACATTTTCCTAACCTGGCCGTACACCTGACCACACATCACAAGAGACCGTTATATATCGCTTGACCCTTCTTTAATAAAGCAATGGTTAAGTGGACTTCTCAAAGTTCACTTCATTTAGTTGCCCTCAATTGATTGGAACAATATTGAGTCGAAGTCTAGGTCTATATATGGACACACCACATACACACGGAAACAGGAGAACCGTATCCTGACTCCTCAGTGTTTGTTAGGAAATCATAAAATAGCATTTACACTGAAAAGTATTTACACTGAAAACTTCTAATGGGAGCCGTGCAATTTTTATTTTTTATTTAACCAGGTAGGCTGGTTGAGAACAAGTTCTCATTTGCAACTGCAACCTGGCCAAGATAAAGCGTAGCAATTCAACAACACAGAGTTACACATGGAATAAACAAAACATACAGTCAATAATACAGTACAACAAAAGAAAACAAAAAGTCTATATACAGTGAGTGCAAATGAGGTAAGTTAAGGAAATAAATAGGCCATGGTGGCAAAGTAATTACAATATAGAAATTAAACACTGGAATGGTAGATCGGCAGAAGGTGAATGTGCAGGTAGAGATACTGGGGTGCAAAGGAGCAAAATAAATAAATAAATACCAGTATGGGGTTGAGGTAGGTAGATAGATGGGCTGTTTACAGATGGGCTATGTACAGGTGCAGTGATCTGTAAGCTGCTCTGACAGCTGGTGCTTAAAGCTAGTGAGGGAGATGTGAGTCTCCAGCTTCAGAGATTTTTGCAATTCGTTCCAGTCATGGGCAGCAGAGAACTGGAAGAAAAGACGACCAAAGGAGGAATTGGCTTTGGGGGTGACCAGTGAGATATACCTGCTGGAGCGCGTGCTACGAGTGGGTGCTGCTATGGTGACCAGTGAGCTGAGATAAGGCGAGGCTTTACCTAGCAGAGACTTGTAGATAACCTGTAGCCAGTGGGTTTGGCGACGAGTATGAAGCGAGGGCCAACCAACGAGAGAGTACAGGTAGCAATGGTGGGTAGTGTATGGGGCTTTGGTGACAAAACGGATGGCACTGTGATAGACTGCAGCCAGTTTGTTGAGTAGAGTGTTGGAGGCTATTTTATAGATGACATCACCGAAGTCGAGGATCGGTAGGATGGTCAGTTTTACGAGGGTATGTTTGGCAGCACGAGTGAATGATGCTTTGTTGTGATATAGGATGCCGATTCTAGATTTAATTTGGGATTGGAGATGCTTAATGTGAGTCTGGAAGGAGAGTTTACAGTCTTTCCAGACACCTAGGTATTTGTAGTTGTCCACGTATTCTAAGTCAGAGCCGTCCAGAGTAGTGATGCTGGACGGGCGAGCAGGTGCGGGCAGTGATCGATTGAATAGCATGCATTTAGTTTTACTTGCGTTTAAGAGCAGTTGGAGGCCACGGAAGGAGAGTTGTATGGCATTGAAGCTCGTCTGGCGGTTAGTTAACACAATGTCCAAGGAGGGGCCAGAAGTATACAGAATGGTGTCATCTGCGTAGAGGTGGATCAGAGAATCACCAGCTGCAAGAGAAACATCATTGATGTACACAGAACAGAGAGACTGTCAGAGGTCCGGACAACAGGCCCTCCGATTTGACACACTGAACTCTGTCAGAGAAGTAGTTGGTAAACCAGGCGAGGCAATCATTTGAGAAACCAAGGCTGTTGAGTCTGCCAATGAGGATGTTGTGACTGACAGAATCGAAAGCCTTGGCCAGGTCAATGAATACGGCTGCACAGTAATGTCTCTTATCGATGGCGGTTATGATTTTAGAACCTTGAGCGTGGCTGAGGTGCACACATGACCAGCTCTGAAACCAGATTGCATAGCGGAGAAGGTATGGTGGGATTCAAAATGGTCAGTAATCTGTTTGTTAACTTGGCTTTCGAAGACCTTAGAAAGACAGGGTAGGATAGATATAAGTCTGTAGCAGTTTGGGTCTAGAGTGTCACCCCCTTTGAAGAGGGGGATGACCGCGACAGCTTTCCAATCTTTTGAAATCTCAGACGATACGAAAGAGAGGTTGAACAGGCTAGTAATAGGGGTTGCGACAATTTCATCAGATAATTTTAGAAAGAGAGGGACCAGATTGTCTAGCCCGGCTGATTTGTAAGGGTCCAGATTTTGCAGCTCTTTCAGAACATCAGCTATCTGGATTTGGGGAAAGGAAAAATGGTGGGGGCTTCTGCGGGTTGCTGTAGAGGGTGCCGGGCAGTTGACCGGGGTAGGGGTAGCCATGTGGAAAGCATGGCCAGCCGTAGAGAAATGCTTATTGAAATTCTCAATTATAGTGGATTTATCGGTGGTGACAGTGTTTCCTAGCCTCAGAGCAGTGGGCAGCTGGGAGGAGGTGCTCTTATTCTCCATGGACTTTACAGTGTCCCAGAACTTTTTTGAGTTAGTACTACAGGATGCAAATTTCTGTTTGAAAAAGCTTGCCTTAGCTTTTCTAACTGTCTGATTATATTTCTTCCTGACTTCCCTGAAAAGTTGCATATCACGGGGGCTATTCGATGCTAATGCAGAACACCACAGGATGTTTTTGTGCTGGTCAAGGGCAGACAGGTCTGGAGTGAACCAAGGACTATATCTATTCCTAGTTCTAAATGTTTTGAGAGGGGCATGCTTGTTTAAGATGGTGAGGAAGGCACTTTTAAAGAATAGCCAGGCATCATCTAATGACGGGATGAGGTCAATGTCATTCCAGGATACCCCGGCCAGGTCGATTAGAAAGGCCTGCTCGCAGAAGTGTTTCAGGGAGCGTTTGACAGTGTTATACAACCTGCATCAATGTCAGAACTGCAACTCAATCATTGCCTTATGACTGTAGCGAGAAGCAGAAAGTGTTGTTTGAAGCAACACCTAGCCATTACAAGTAAGTTTGATTGAAAGTGTTTCCCCCACACAAATCCTTAGGAAAACAAAGTCCGGACAAAGTGCATTTTTCTCTTGGGAAGATCTGACATATGTTATTTTAAAATTCTCTCTCTCTCCCTTTCTCTCTCTCTCACACACACAAACATGCGCACAGACTTGCATGCACGCACGCACACACACACGCATACTGCTTTCCTCCACTTACTCTACACACTAGTCCAGCTTTCAGTTGTATGTCAACATCCCTGCTTCTGCTAGCCTAGTTAGTTGACCCATTGTAGAGAGATGGCTACTGGGTGGGTTGGGTGAACAGCCTCCTATTGATCACCATTTCTGACTGTAATTACAAAGGAAGTGACCTTATTGACACAAGGACTCGTGCTCTGCTCCGTTAACATTTACATATCCTCTAACCCAGAGGAAGCCCAGTGAGCTGCAGGAGGTCCCCAGTGCGGATCTCCACAGTGGGGCCCATTCCCACAGACACCTTGGGCCAGAGGGAAAGGCAAGTGAGGCCATTAACAGAGCTAGGAGCTAGGGCCTGCTGGAACAGGGACCCGACCTGCCGACCTACATATCAGAGTGTCAGCGCTCGGGGTAGACAGAGCCGTCCTGACCCCTACCTTAGTGACAGATTATTAGGATAGGTACTTCTAAAGATGATAAAAAGGCCACGTATAGTTTCACGTTCCTGCAGTATATCGTCTCTAATGACTATACATTCAAACGTATTGAGTAAGTGATTTGAGTCTTTGTGCTTTTACGTCCTATAATCAAGTCTTATCCTGTTTGGGTGGAATTTGTAATCATGATTTGTGGCACTCGTATGCAGTAGCTCAGAGGCACTGACACTTAGGGAGGATGATAGAATGATGTAGCAGCACCCATGCCTGGGACTTTTGTGAGGCACTCTGATTGGATCCATGCCTCCGGTGATCCCTGTCTCTGGAAAATATCTGCCAGTGTGGAAGGTTGGGATGGGACAGGTTGGAAACAGTTACACCATAGAGAGGTGACCTTGGATTCCTATAAGGAGGGAATGTACAGGGAGTTTTGTAAGAGCTTAAAGGGCCCTGCCTGCAGGCCACACTCATGACCTTTGACCCCTAGGGTTGGCCCTTTGCTCATGACTGACTGGCTGTGAGGGAGGAATCCGTCCACATATCCATCAAACAGGTAGAACATTGAGTGTCAGCATGTACTTTTGGCGGGTCGGGTCCCTGCTCCAGCAGGCCCTAACTCCTAGCTCCTAGCTCTGTTAATGGCCTCACTTGCCTTTCCCTCTGGCCTAAGGTGTCTGTGGGAATGGGCCCCACTGTGGAGCTCTGCACTGGGGACCTCCTGCAGCTCACTGGGCTTCCTCTGGGTTAGAGGATATGTAAATGTTAATGGAGCAGAGCACGAGTCCTTGTGTCAATAAGGTCACTTCCTTTGTAATACAGTCACAAATTAATCTATGATCAATGGGAGACTGTTCACCCAACCCACCCAGTAGCCATCTCTCTACAATGGGTCAACTAACAGGCTAGCAGAAGCAGGGATGTTGACATACAACTGAAGGCTGGACTAGTGTGTAGAGTAAGTGGAAGAAAGCAGTATGCGTGTGTGCATGCAAGTCTGTGCGCATGTTTGTGTGTGTGAGAGAGAGAGAAAGGGAGAGAGAGAGAATTTTAAAATAACATATGTCAGATCTTCCCAAGAGAAAAATGCACTTTGTCCAGATTTGTTTTCCTAAGGATTGGTGTGGGGGAAACACTTTCAATCAAACTTACTTGAAATGGCTAGGTGTTGCTTCAAACAACACTTTCTGCTTCTCGCTACAGTCATAAGGCAATGATTGAGTTGCGATTCTGACATAGATGTAGGTTGTATAGCATCGTACGGCTCCCATTAGAAGTTTTCAGTGTAAATACTTTTTCAGTGTAAATGCTATTTTATGATTTCCTAACAAACACTGAGGAGTCAGGATACGGTTCTCGCTGAGAGCGGGAGCGCGAGTGTCTGTGTGAGAGTTTCTAGTGTCCTGCACAACAACTGGACTTATTCATCTCCTGCACATGTGGGATGGTGTGCGTGTATAAAGTGAGTTGTGTATTTTTGTGTATTATTGCTAGTTCTTCAACCACATATCAGCTTATATTTCTATACAGTCCATTACCGTGTATTACTGCTTTCTTCTGTAAGGTTCTGTATCGGTGCATTCTTGCCTTGGTGTGTTCATTCGGTATATGTATATTCAATGCCTCTTGTTTTCTTCTGTTACAGAACCACTACTTTTCCATGTACCTTTCTGTGTGTGTCAATAAAGTATCCTTGTGTGTAACTCTGAGGTTGCCTTATTCCCTTACCGCGGGAGGTGCTAGTGGGTCACAGATCAGCCCAAACGGAGTTGCTGTCTTTCAGTGTGTGTACTGTACATGCATGCATGACAAGTGTTTCCGGACCTCTGTAGATTCATTTTAAAAGGTGGTAGACAAACATGGCTAAAGGACATGGCACAGGCTGGCACAGACAGACAGACAGCGCAGTGGAAAGTGGATTGGTTGATTGATGGACAGGAAGTCCTACATTTATAGCCCTGGCACCTCATGCACTGTTATCAATACAGAGGGAAACTACTATTGTGAGACCGTGGCTGTGTCCCAAATGACCTGGCCCCTGTCCCAAACTATATAGGGAATAGGGCCCTGGTTAAAAGTGCACTTACATTTGGGAGGTCATGGGGGGAGGTGGAGCAGGCAGAGCAAAGAATAGTAGCACAGAAATATGATCTCTCTCTCCCCCTCTAACACTCTCTCTCTCAAGCCCTGTCCTACTTTATCCTTTGCTTCCTCTCTTGTCCATACAGTATTATACAAATCCATCTTTCTTCCCTCCTGCCACTAGCCACATACTGTTTTCTGGGATAAACCAGGCCGCCGGGTATAAATGGAACACCTTATTTTAGCAGATTTTTTTTTCTCTCTAATAATTCTCCTCAGCTTACTGGGTCAACAATAGAAATAGAGTTAGTCTGTTCTAGTCATCGTATTTCTACGGGCTCAACACACTTCCAAGGCTTTTTCTTTGGTTCTGTTAGAAGAAGATAAAGAGAGACAATATTCCGCATGAGGTCACAGGAGATGAAGGGCAGGTGCGGGTCGGGAGGAAGGAAAATGGTTTTGTATGAGTCACGATGAACTTTGGGAGTTGAAGTGATTTGGTTGACAGATGGGGCCTGCTGAACACTGGGGGCAACCATGTAAAACCTGAAGGAACATTAAGGATAGGAAGACGTCAGGTAGGTTGGGTTGTATGTTTAAGGTTTAAGAAGTAGTTAAGGAGGTTCACTGGGCGGGGCAGGTCTGCTGTTTAAGGTAAAAGAAACCATTTTCTGTCGCTACCGGTTGTGCTACCTTGCAGTATAACTAAGGTTCATGAATAAATATCTGAGAGGGTTAAAAGTAACAATAAAGTTGTTTTAATACAAACTTTAAAATGTTCTCCAAAAGAGGTTATAATAACTCCCACATATCCAGTGTTGTTAAGGCAGGCTGGGGTATCCAACAACATACAGCAACACTGCATACTAACTTTTAAATGGTGACACATATTAGAGTCGAAGCTGAGTGTTGAAATGCAGTCAGTAATCATTATTCTATTTATTTTTCACATTCTATTTCAATTTGCATCCAGTGGCAACACCAGTAGTTCTCCTGGCCAAAGAGAGGGAATTACAGGAACTGAATGTGTGAGTCACTTTATACCAGCATTTTCCTAATTCACCATGCTTGCCCGCCTGCTTTGAAATAGTCAGAGGAAGCGTCCAAACAACCCCATTACGACTCAGCGTTTTCTAAGTATGTCAACGCATGATGTGGCATTCCAAAAATGTACCTGTAAGAAATAGAACTCTGGGAACCCTTCAGAGGTGTTTGTCTTTTGTTTATTAGAGTGGGATGGTGAGCGAGGAGTCTGCGGTTTGTCTTTGTGTCTGTGTTTTTGTCTGCTTCTGTCTGTTGAGTCTGGGTCCTAAGAGGTATCCTGGACTGGGCAGACCTTCAAAGCCTAGCTGAATGCTGAGGACTTTGCCAGAGTCCCGGACTTGACCAGATCAGCTCATAACACTTTCATCTACAGGTAACTGCCAAAAATAAAGGAAACACCAACACAAAACACCAAGTGTCTTAGCCCCTTAGAGTCAATGTCTGCGCCCCCGCGGACAGCTAATTAGCATGATTTTTGAAAAAAAAAGAGATATCTTGTTTTTATATGGGCTGCGTCTCCATCCACCACATCCGCCGATGCCGATATCGGCCTTCTGCATCTGCAGTGGAAGGTGGCAGAGCTACAGCAGTGTTTGTCAGACCGGGAAACATCCTGAAAATCGCTCTCCTCACAAAAACGTCTCTCACGAACACAATGGTGTTTACCGTTTTTCTACAAACCCCACAAGCATCATGGGACTCGTCTGAAGTCGGAACCGCCAATCTGACAACTTCTTTCTGTAGTGTCCGAACAGTGGACACACTAATATGACCCTACCATTGAAAGGTGAGACTCTCACGAAGACATACATGTTGGTTATTTTGCTCTAGGATGCACACAAGCCTCACAAGCCTCACCTGAGTGTAGCGCGGTACCAGTTAAATGAATTGATGGAAGTAACGTATATATGAAAATACTTTAGTGCCATGTATGAATATGTTATTCAATGTGTTTCTATGGGTAAGTAAGTAAGCAGTAAGGTCAAATTCAATGTTTCATCAAATAATAGTTCATTATGTTTTTATATATATACTTACAGGGGTCCTAAAATTCAAAATCAAATAGCTAAATTATCCGTGACCATCTTAAAACAATTGAATAGGTTAGCTGTGGTAGAAATGGAGCCCAGCGCCATTGGGCCACCACGAGCCGCCAAAACAGCTTCAATGTGTCTTGGCATAGATTCTACGAGTGTCTGGAACTCTATTGGAGGGATGTGACACCATTCTTCAACAAGAAATTCCGTCATTTGGTGTTTTGTTGATGGTGGCGGAAAACGCTGCCTCAGACACTCCAGAATGTCCCATAAGCGTTCAATTGGGTTGTGATTTGGTGACTGACACACACACACCCTTTAAACCCCCTATTCTCCTTTGAGACCCCTCTTCCAAAGTCAACGAGATCTTTTCTTCCAAGTCATAGTAGCCAAAATAATGGGCAACTGAACATTTTTATACATGACCCTAAGCGTGATGGGATGTTAATTGCTTAGTATATTCTTTCAATATACTTTATATCCCTCATTTACTCAAGTGTTTCCATTATTTTGGCAGTTACCTGTATGTCACAATACCACGAGCCTCTGTGTTGGTAGTACAGTCTCTTTCTGTCCTCCAACAGAGTTTGGTCTGGTCGCTCTCTCAGCGTCCGCATATTCTAGCCGCTGTTCCACAATCTTCCCTTGTGAAATAGTTTCTAATCGTTCTGATTGTATTCTGATTGTGATGTCATGTAAAATTTCTCCCAGCATGAAAATGTTCCTAGTTCAATAATTACACGTGTCTCTTTATGTGGATGGCTGAGCTCGTGTGGATGTCTCTCTCTTACACCCTCCCTCACATGTGATTTACTTTTTTTGTATAGCTAAATAGCCATAGTATTAACAACTGTTTCACATCTCCATTGACATTTTGATAACCAAATGTACTGCGCGAGCTATATACCATTTCACGTATCACATGATACAATAGCTAGCTAGCTAGTACTGCTAGCTTGTGTCCACAACTAGCTAGCTCATTACATTTCTCATCAGCTAGCTATCTGATAACCCACTGTCTCTCACATTACCCAAAGCCAACAGTACCATGGTTGCCTCTTTGCTGGAACAATCCTTGAGTGGAAATTAAATGGCAGCACTGCAAATACATGCAATGTTCATTTGTGGTAAAGACAAATCAACTAGAAACAATACTACTATGATTTCCATGTTAGGGCATCTGTTTTTGCTTTCATTTATGTCACTTGAGAGACCTCTACTGTCGCAATGTGGAACTGAAGACTTGTCTTCCAAGTTTGTCTCTAGAATATCGCCAAGAAAGCAAGCCATTGATGTAATGTATGGCCATATGCTTAATTAGTAGTTTGATAACAGAAACTTTACAGTGAAATATTTGAGTGAACACATTTTATTACAGGCTATCCCCCCGAAAACATTAATCCTCTACCCTGGCAGGTCAAAAGCTTTAGAAGTAAAACCTGCATAAACAAGTCCTGTTTTATAGCAGGTGTTTATGACACTTTAGCTAATCAAATGATAGCTAATAAAATTAGTAGATACATAACATCCCCCCACCCACCGCACCAAATTGAGATACTGACCAAAAATAATAATACTTTACAAAAATAAAGTTATACATACCGTATACGTGCAACCATTTAGGGTTATAGAAAGAACCAAGGTCCAACCCTATGTGGCTTCCTCAACCCTCCCTGAAGAAGATGCTAAAATGTTGTCTCTTTCCATTAAATCAGGGGTGTCAAATTCATTCCATGGAGGGCCTAGTGTCTGCTGGTTTTTCCTATCAATTAAGACCTAGTAAACCAGGCGAGGGGAGTTAGAGACCACAATTCATCAATAAAGTACAAGGGAGGTAGCACAAAATGAGTAACACATCCATGGCCACATTTTGAGGTTAGCCCGTCTTCTTATGTCATCATAGAAAGCGTGCATGTTCAAGATAGCATGCAAAGGTCGCAGGCCTGTGGAGCTCTTCACAATTGCTTTTATAATCTGTGCAGAATCTCGAACAGCATTGATCACTTGTACTATGTACTTTTAATGTAATCTCGTCTGCAATCCAGGTCATTTGGTTTTCTATTAGATGAAGCACAGTGATAACACATTAAGTTGTACAAATACAAAATATCTGACATTGTATTCCCATTTGAATTTTGTTGTGCTTTAAAATGGTTGAAAGAGCAGTGATAACACATTTAGATGACAACTAAACCAGATTGTTTTTTCATCGGAATTTGGCAGTGGTGGGAAAAGTACTCAATTTTCATACTTGAGTAAAAGTAAAGATACCTTAATAGAAAACAACTCAAGTAAAATTGAAGGTCACCCAGTACATTATTTTCTTTAGGAATGTAGTGAAATATAAATAGTAACGTAAAGTAAAGTACAGATACCCCCCAAAAACTACTTAAGTAGTACTTTAAAGTATTTTTACTTAAGTACTTAACACCACTGGAATTTGGTTGTGCTTTTAGATGGTTCAAGGCATAGCAATAAAACATTGGGAATACAACAAACCCCTGGCTGTCTTGTTGAGTGGGTGAATTAAGGTTGAAATCTCATTGATCAACGTCTCAAACAAATATTACCCACATTTCCATGTTGAAATGACGTGGTGTGCCCAGTGGGATGCACTCACGTGTGCACACACATGCACAGACAAAGGCAGACACACGCACACACACACAGACACCACCACCCTGAAGCTGTAGACCAGGGATATTCAATTCTTACCCTACGATAATTAAGTTCCCCTACCTGGTTTCCCAGGTCTAAATCAGTCGCTGATGAGAGGGGAACAATGAAAACACGCATTGGAACTGGCTTCGAGGTCCAGAGTTCAGTTCGAGGGATGTAGACACATAAAGCAATTCTTCAACACATACACTCACTCTGCCCAAACACACTACCATCACATTACCATTCTATCGTGGGACTTCACACTTTGGTCCACCTCAGTAGCTCAGTTGCACCTAAACTAATGCCTGGAAACAATAACAATGGAATCATATTCAAACAAACGCCTCATTCATCCCAACCCAACCATCTCTCATTTGTAGACATTTCGTCCGCTATTCGAACTATATCCTTTTATTGTGTTTGTTTATTTTGTACTGCGGGAGAGACAAGGTGGTATGCATCCTGTTCACAACCACTTTATGATAATGGTTTTGAAATAGCCAACGCAATTAAAGCTCAAATGAAGGGGTAAAACGTAGGCGATGGACTGGGCTGGAGTGCTTTGCATTCCTTTCCCCAGCGCTTAAACTAAGTGCCTTACCGTCGGGCCACCTTTGGGAGGCGAAGTCCTTTTAATTTGCAGCTGCAAAAGCCGGGCTATAAATACCAAGCGGGGGGGGGAGGGCAATCATGACCTTGGGCGGTCTCTGACTCTCTGTCCAATTAAGAGAGAGTCGGTGCTCCACTATCAGGATAATCTAATGTAGCGTAACAGAAACGCCTTTCTACTCATCCCGCATAGGCTACATACAGGACATTTATGATGCCTGAGATGAAGCGGATGGTCAGGGCAGATAGAAAGAGATGTAGGAGGAAGAGGAAGGAGAAATGGAAGGAAAGAGAGAGGCCTTAGGTCTTGAGGAGGGCCAGAGTACTGACCCACTGACCCTCCATACAGGTCAAGCTAGGGTCATGAGAAGCTAGGGTCATGCAGAAGCTTTCGTGTGAGAAATAATGGTGTGATGAGGTGAAGATCAATGTCCCCTCGCAAATGTTAACTGATTTATTATTCTCTTCTGCCAGGCTCTGCATGAAAATACACGTCTAACAGAATAATCTTCCTAGTTCTCCTTTCTCACCATTGACTATCATCTGTGATGCACTAGCGCAACTAGCAAATGCTGATTCCTCACTGTCAAATAGTGCCATTGGTATCTTAGTAGAACTCAGCAGCCTGAATGTCATATTCTGGCAAAGACTGTGTCAGTCTTCTGTTGAATAGCTTTCCCCCCTTTCCTATCTGATCCCCCCCTCGCTCTATGGCCTTGGGGACAGGCTGTGCAAGCCTCCGGAGGACTGCCCGATGTGTCGCTGCTGTGCGAGATGGGGAACGACGGGGGATGGGACCGAGGGATGCGTTCGCTCCTCTCCCTGGCTGAAAAGGGGCTCTGTTGCATCGGCTGGTGGATCGCCTTACACGGCCACTTCCTGCTTCCGACCCACTCCTCACAGGCGACCCTGTGTGCCCGTGCTGAAAAAAGCCCAAACAGAGGGGTTCAGTCCGCCCCAGGACTGAGCACAGGATCCTATTCATCCCCCTTCACTCCTTCCCTCTGCCCCCCTCTCCACCCCTCCGGTCCCTCTCCACTTTATTATTTTTTTAGAGTCACAAATATTCCTCTCTTTAGAGGCACTGCGGATCAACAACCACTCATTCCTGCTTTCCAATGGTGGGTGCTTGACATCTGGCCTGTGTCAGTGTTGCAGCAGGCAGGCAAAAGAATGTGAAGGGTGTCAGTGTTGATTCAAGCATTGGGGATATGAGCTGTCTGTCTATCCGTCTGAAAGAGACCAAGGACTGTTTGTCCGTCTGTCTGTTTGTCTTTGAGGAGGGAACACTACTGGGCCTCTACCTCGTTATGTAAGCAGGGGTCACAGATAAAAAGAGTTCTAGAGATGCTCCATGGGTTTTGAAGCTTCCTGTGGAAAAGCTGTAGCTATGTGGGGATCCCTATCAACCCCCCCCCACACACCAGAGTCACCACAGTGAGGTGTATGTGTGTGGGGAGGTGGAGGTGCAGGTGAGCGAGCAACAGGAAGAAAAGGGGATGATGGTCGTTGTGGGGTGCTATTCCTAGAATGCTCCACTTTGTCCCATCTGGTCCTGACCACAGCAGAGGAGACGGGGGGGGGGGGGGGGGGTAGGGGTATTTAAGATTCTTGGGGAAATGGCAAAGTGGGCAAATAACTCTTTACACAAACAAACCCTGGGGCATTAATGATGGAGCTGGAGTTACTCTCTGGGATGGATGTTTTTCCTTCACTCCACCACCAGCTCATCTTAGGGGTTGAAAGACAGAGAAAGAGAGAGAGCGAGAGAGAAAGTGAGAATGAGAGGGAGACAGAGAGAGAGGTGGAGACCCTAAAGCCTAATATTTTCACTACTGTCCTTGTCGTTCGTTCCTCCGTCCGTTCCCTCTCCGTCAATGGACATGGCCTTGTTTTTCTTCGTTAAACGCATTAAAACAGCACCCGATATGTCCACCATTCCTTTACCGGGGATAAAAAAACATTGGCCCCTGCCTGCTCCCCGGGCTTCCCCCCTTCGGATTTCAGCCCCAGATGAGGCTTGGAGAAGAATGACGCTCTGTACAGCCACTGCAAGGAGCCATTCATCGAGGCCTCAGCCTCAGCCTCAGCCCCAGCCCCAGCCACAGTAGAGCAGCGTACAGCACTGACCCACAGTGGCTAGAACAGAACCATCACTGATCCCAGACCTGTGAGCCCCTAGCGACCCCTAATAGCCACACAACACAGGTATTGATCCAGTCCCTTTGCTTCCACTGGACAGTTAAGGTCAGTAGTAATACTAAGACATCATTCAGAGATCCATCCAGTCAGATCACCAGTAGGAACAGACTAGACAGGGACATAACACCACCAGTCATTCAGCAGTAGACTGGGGGAACGGTTATGGGTACACTCTTAGAAAAAAGGGTTCCAAAAGGGTTCTTTAGCTGTCCCCATAGGACAACCCTTCTTGGTTTAGGTGGGACCTTTTTGGGTTCCATGTAGAAAGGGTTTTACATGGAACCCAAAAGGGTTCTTCGAAGTGTTTGCCTATGGGGACAGTCAAAGACGCCTTTTAGGTTCTAGATAGCACCTTTAGTTCAAACCGTTTGGCTAAGACAACACCTGCACTGATTCAGACACACACCTTCAGTTCCTTCCTAGATCTAGGCAAGATCAGTGGAAACACACACAAACGTAATAACATTTGGCTGATGATCCGTTGATGGCTATCCATTTCTTTAGCTCTTATTTCACAGAAGACCACAGCAGTCGAGGATCCTTTTATAGAGTGAATTAGCGAGTAATTGTTCTGCAATATTGCGACACTGTGTGTGTCTGCCTGCCTGTAACAAAGGGGCCCAGTCAACAATATGCAACATTTATAATGCTATTCCCTCACTACATCTACTGCAGTAACAGTTCCATCTAACTAACCCTTCTTGTACATGTGGTTCTAGCTAGACTACCTTAAAACTGATGTTAGCCTCTGCTCCATGATCCACCACAAACCACTTGACTTGAATCTTCTTTTCCAGCATCCTATATTTTAATGGATGGCCTTATTTTAAAGTTTAGGTGGCTAATGAGCACCGATATGTTTTAACTCTATAATTTCCTTCATTAACACTAGGTTTGAAACATATTTACTAGGCGATAGCTAAGCTAGTTGACATGTTTCAGCTAGCTAAGCTACTTAGCTTGAAGACGTGGTAACAGTGCATGGTAAACAACTAGCTATGAAGTTGACACATCAGTCCAATCAAAGTTACCGGGCATGGTACCTTGATTTAGCTGTGGCAAATGACAATGAGCCTTCTTGGGCGGGCACTTCTACTGTAAACCAATGGAGCACCTAAAATGGGCTTTTGCTGGCTAGCTCTCCCAGCAAGTGCTGCAGTGACGTCGTGTCCCAATGGGCGACAGCACCCTGAGCAAATCATGTGCAACCAGAGGCGATCAACGACACCTACACAGTGTAATTTCTCTGTCTGCCCCCCACTACAGAAAGCACTGAGCGGGGCTTAAACAGCTGCATTTTGGAGCTGACTTACTTCATGAAAATGTACTAAAACAACCATACAATCGGAAAGCGACCATGTGAATTGTTTGCTAACTATGTTGTTGTGACATTAAATAACAGAATTGTATGCAAATCTCTTGGATATTGTTGGTGCTATCCGCCTCACCTGCCCCACGTGATGCATTACCAATGAATAGCTAATGGATTTAGCAAGCTTATCGCTAGTTAACCACTAACCAAATCAGAGCTAGCTAGCTAATGAAATCCTACTTGCTAAGAGCTAACTAAATTAGCTAGCTAAAGGTATCCTACCTGCAATACATACTGAGAGTACAAAACATTATGAACACTGTGCTCTTTCCACGACATAGACTGACCAGGTGAATCTATGTGAAATCTATGATCCATTATTTATGTCACCTGTTAAATCCACTTCATTCAGTGTAGATGAAGGGGAGGAGACAGGTTAAAGAACAATTCTTAAGCCTTGAGACAATTGAGACAAGGATTGTGTATGTGTGCCATTCAGAGGGTGAATGTGCAAGACAAAATATTTAAGTGCCTTTGAACAGGGTATGGTAGTAGGTGCCAGGCACATCGGACTGAGTGTGTCAAGAACTGCACAGCTGCAGCGTTTTTCACGCTCAACCGTTTCCCGTGTGTATCAAGAATGGTCCAACCCCCCAAAGGACATCAAGCCAATTTGACACTGTGGGAAGCATTGGAGTCAACATGGGCCAGCATCCCTGTGGAACGCTTTCGACACCTTGTAGAGTCCAGGCCCTGACACCTTGTAGAGTCCATGCCCTGACACCTTGTAGAGTCCAGGCCCTGACACCTTGTAGAGTCCATGCCCTGACACCTTGTAGAGTCCATGCCCTGACACCTTGTAGAGTCCATGCCCTGACACCTTGTCCATGCCCTGACAGTAGAGTCCATGCCCTGACACCTTGTAGAGTCCAGTGACACCAGTCCATGCCCTGACACCTTGTAGAGTCCATGCCCTGACACCTTGTAGAGTCCATGCCCTGACACCTTGTAGAGTCCATGCCCTGACACCTTGTAGAGTGACACCAGGCCCTGACACCTTAGAGTCCAGAGTCCAGGCCCTGACACCTTGTAGAGTCCATGCCCTGACACCTTGTAGAGTCCATGCCCTGACACCTTGTAGAGTCCATGCCCTGACACCTTGTAGAGTCCATGCCCTGACACCTTGTAGAGTCCATGCCCTGACACCTTGTAGAGTCCATGCCCTGACACCTTGTAGAGTCCATGCCCTGACGAATTGAGGCTGTTCTGAGGGCAAAGTGAGTGCAACTCAATATTAGGAAGGTGTCGTTAATGTTTTGTAAACTCAGTGTATACAGTAACTAACTATCAAAGCAAACATATTTCTCCCTTGTGCCAATACAAAGATACCATTTACTGTGTAGAAAAGTGACTGAATAATTTAGCTACCATATTAGAGATGATTTATTATGAATGGGTGGGTCAGAGTTTAGAATATGATTTTTATATATACAACAGTGTTTATTTCTTCCTGTGTGGCATATTTCAAATTTGTTGATTATTTGTATGTATATTTACTTGCTGTCTATATCAGTTTGAAGGCAGAGACGTATTGAGAGTAGAACATGAAGAGAAGCAAAAGAGAGGGGTCTAGCAAATCAAACAACTGCTTACAGACCGAGACACACACATACCTCCTGGTGAGGAGGAAGTGGATTGTATGGACATTATATCTGAATGATCGACTGACGTGAATCTCCTCTTGAAACAGACTGAAATCTGGGAAAGCTAAAAGATCATGTAGGTTTTCTGAGAGTGTGAGACCCCCTCGGCCGGCAGACAAAATGTTCCCTATGTGCCATGACGGCCTGGGTGTCTTAGTATGGGTCAATGGCTGGCTGGAGGCAATAGCTGCCTCTATTCCCACTCTGTTCCCCCTCTGTGTGGACAGTCCTGGAGGCCTGAAGGTGGCCTGAAGGACTGAAGGCCTGAAGGTGGAAAGACACTGAGCAAGTCAGAGAAAATGGTCCTCTGTGCGCCTGTCCGCCGCTGGAGCCCAACCCTCTGGCTACCGGAGCCTGCGTGTGAGGTGGGCAGCTAGGCCAAGCCAAAGAGTGACCCGGGGAGATGGCTGTGTACTTTGATGATGTTTTTCGCATAACCGGGGACTTATGTTGCCTTTCAAGAGGAACTTAATATTTATGTAAACCTTGATAAAGAAAACTTTTCTATGATAAGTCAACACTTTGACCGTAGTAGAGATAGAAACCACTCCAGGGACCCAAACCCCTAAGAGTGTGAAAGTTTAAGCAGAACATGATCAAATCCCGCTGGGTAGCGCTCGGAGTGGATGTACTTTCTGCCACTGCTTTCTGTCAATTCCAACATGAAGTCTATGGATGCATTATGCCACATGACAGCCCTATGAAACCCACTGGATTTCTCAAAACACCACATTATACTACTATATAGTCTGGTGACAGTCTTATACAGTGAGGGAAAAAAGTATTTGATCCCCTTGCTGATTTGGTACGTTTGCCCACTGACAAAGAAATGATCAGTCTATAATTTTAATTTTAATTAATTTTATAATTTTATAGGTTTATTTGAACAGTGAGAGACAGAATAACAACAACAAAAAATCCATAAAAACACATGTCAAAAATGTTCCCTCACTGTATGAGTAAAGTAACTGGCTTGAGTACCCACTGCACCTTAGCCCAGAGCTAAGAGCCTCCTTAGCCCTGGGCTAAGGGGGATTTTAGCCTGGGGCTAAGTGAGTGTTTACACTTCTAAAGTAGGCTAGCACCAACCTTAGACCAGGGCTAGCTGGCCCTGCTCCGGAGCAGGGTTAGCGTAGTATTTTTAGGGGGTTCCTATATACAGGTATACACACACAGTGCCAAAATAGCCTGTGTCAAACAGGGTCAAGAACAATTACGTATAGAATTTTCAGTGTCCAATTACAAAAGCTGCACTTTCACTTAATTTGTAAATGCTCCTGACACCTGCCACTCTTGTTGAGGCTACCTCAATGACCAAAACATTGTCCATTTCAACAGGAGAGATTATCTGACAGAAAATAATAATTGCTGGTGACCAAATGTAGCTAGCTAATGTCAACTAACAGCTGCTCTCACTTGAGGAGCAGTACAAAGCGGAGCCGTTGCTATGTTTTATTTTATTTATTTTTTTACAGGGTAGCCGATGCTATGGTTACTCACACACACAGTGAGGAGCGAGGGACAGACAGACAGAGGCAAACAGCTAGTTAACTTACAGAAGAAGTTACTGTATTTCTGATTTGGGTTAAAGCAGGTCCTGAGGTCACGGGTATGGGTAGGGTTTGGGCTTAAATGTAATGCTCCAGCAGGACTCTAGATAGAATGTAATATTGGTCATGTGTGAGAGATAGAATGTGACATTGGTTGTGTGTTTTGTTTGTCCGTTAGCCCTGGGCTAAGAGTGGATACTTAGCCCAGGGCTAATCTTAGATCAGACTTAACACATGCTTGTGTGAACACAGGCTAAACTAGTCCAGGGCTAAGAACAATGCAGTGTGAAAAGGCCAAATATGTGTTTCTGGGTTCAGAGATAAACTGTGCTACTACTTATCCTACTACTTATGATAGGTAGCATCAGCTACGGTATCTAATCCTTGATAGAAACCGCATTCATTTCAGATCTACCCCTTCTCTTTTGATCCCGACATGGACCATCTTGCCTGGTGCTGCTGAAAGATATGGGGTGGCTGTGGTGAAACCAGGTAACTCTTCTTTATGTTGGAGGGATACATAAAGCTGTAAACAGCTGAGTGATTCTGTCCTCCATCACATGAATCATACTTTCCTTCTCTCCTCCTTCCTATTTTTACAGCTGCTCACAACCAAATCTGCTCGAACGCTTTGCTGCTCCTCGCTGAGTGAGAACAGCCAGAGAATCCTAAGCATTCTCCACTCACTTTCTCACAGTCTTTCTCCTTCCACACACATAAACAACACAGTCTACCCTCTGACTTATACACACACGCATGCATGATGCATACGGACGCGAGCACATGTGTGAGCACGCACAGACACTCGCATACACACGCACATACATACACGCACACACAGGTATACACAAGCACACGCACACGCATACGCGCACGCACGCACGCACGCACGCACGCACGCACGCACACACACACACACACACACACACACACACACACACACACACACACACACACACACACACACACACACACGGTCTAGAGGAGGAAGTTTGTAGCACTGCTTTTCCAGTCTTATGCCCTATGCTCCCCTTTGGCTGGGAGTTGACAGAAAAGCAGGGGGGAATAAGACTGTCATGTAGAACAGTCACTATGCTCAAGAAATGAAACCATACATTTATAGAACACACTAAGAGCATTTAAACAAACATTATACCCCCGGAGCTGAGGAGGCATTGGGCTCATTGATGGGGTGGGGACAGTTTACGGGTCACCACAGAGAAAGGAGCGTCTCCACAAACCAGGAAATGAAAGCTGAAAAGTGGAAGAAGAAGTAGAAAAACTGCCGGGGTACATCTCCATAGTCTAGAATGGCTTCCTATCTTCATCTTCTTTGCTGCACTGATATGATGAAAACAGGATAGATCAGGGGATCAGAGGATCTTCTTTCATCAGATACATTCAGCTATTTGTGGTCAGTCCAAATTGAAGGAGAGGAGACAACTCTAGGCTATTATGATGCACCTTCGGGTTAGGTTTAAAGTAGGTAGCAGGTGTTCCTCACCTCACTCCTCACAGTAAATCCTTATAAACATCATCCCTAACATATTAATAAACCATTTATAAAGCATTCGGATGGGCCTCCTGAGATCGGAAGCCCGGTCACAGTCCATTACAGGGCCCAGATGCAGGGACAAGCCAGGGTCTGTGGAGCCTCTGTGGTCCCTGACTTGAGCGCACTGCACCACCATGACCAGGATAGCCCCACGCCCCTCAGCTACCGTATAGAAATACCCTGCCTGCCTGCCTGCCTTCGCCCACGCTCTCGCACTCACTGACTGTCATTCGTCATGCCGCCCAGCATCGCGTGGCCGGGCATTTGTGTTGGCACACGCAGCATCCCTGGGCCGAGAAGAGAGGAAGTCCATTAATCTAGGACTAGTGAGGGTTTAGGGGCAAAGGGTGAGAGAGGGAGAGGGAGAGGGAGAGAGAGGGAGAGAGAGAGAGAGAAAGAGAGAGAGAGGAGACAAACTGCCACACACTCGGTGACCCTGCTTTAAATGACATACTGTATGCCTGAACTCTCTAGTAACACATGCAGGGGGATAAAAACATACAGCCCAGATCTCACACACACAAACACACAAATGCAGTACAGACACCAACTGTGTGTGATAGAAAGAGCTTGAATGTACTTTAAACTAAACATTTAGCTAATTCTTTCAACAGCTTAAAATATTCAGGCATACAGCCACTGTGGAAGCTGCCTGGTACAGTACGTTTAAAAGTAGCTTAGTTAAACATTTCTACATTTCTGAGGGTCTCGCAGGGTCTTACCGTAAATAATAGTGTATGTGGAGGGGAGGGAATATTTTTGCAATAGTTCCAGGAAAAAATGACCCAAAACATTCCCATCCTTGCAACAACTCATCTCCAGAGGAAGAGTCTTTCTTAGTCTCTCTATCCCTCCTTATTAATCTCTCTATCAGGCATCCAGACAGAGGAGATGAAGAAGGGGGGATAATTAAAATGAAATACAAGGTCGTAAAGTTTTAAGAGGATCTGAAACGTTAAAAGGATTGACCCACCTTGGAGGACGTAAAATCCACATCTTCCCAATTGCCCTTTAAAGCGCCCCAGATAACATCCCAACTAGAGGGATGGAGACGTAAACATCTGCCTAAGGACACAGTGCGGGTACATTCCAATCAGAATTAGGATTTAGGCACATCTTACTTCCTTTGTATGGTGAGGCAAAAGACCATGTTTCCAAAGGAAAGGAAAGGAAAGGAAAGGAGAAGGCAGTGGGCCAGAGTCGTGCGTGTGTGTGCGTGCGTGTGGGTGTGTGTGAGTGTGTGTGTGTGTGTGTGTGTGTGTGCGTGCGTGTGCGTGTGTGTGTGCGTGTGGGGGTGTGTGTGCGTGTGTGGGTGTGTGTGTGCGTGCGTGTGCGTGTGTGGGTGTGTGTGCGTGTGTGCGTGTGTGGGTGCGTGGGTGTGTGTGTGGGTGTGTGTGCGTGTGTGCGTGTGTGCATGTGTGGGTGTGTGGGTGTGTGTGCGTGACTGCATGCATGTGTGACAGTGTGTGTGTGATAGCTATATAGCTATACAAGCTATAAGGTCCTTATTTATACTCCACACAATCCACACTTCAGTCGACCCTGTATGTGCAAATCTCCTGACTAAGGGAGAATTTATGAATGGTGTCTGTTCTGGTTGGTCAGAATGTCGGGGTTCGGTCAGTCAGCACTGGGCTGCACTTTGGCCTTACGCCTCTTGCTGCCGCTGCTTCTGCTCCTACTCGACTGCAGGCTTCCATAACCTCTCCTTCTCATCAGTGGTACAATCCCTCCATCCCTCCCCAGCTGATGTTCCATTATAAAAAAAGAAAAATAGTTATGGTTGCGAATGGGAAGAATGACGTCATCCACGGCAACAGGGCAGTAAAAAGGCACCCGGAGAGTATGTGAATCATCACTGCTGCGATGCCGGGGCCAACCAGCCAGAGACAGATCAGAGCCAGCATAGTTTTGTGATTTCGCTGCCATTGTGAAGTTTGAAGTTTAAAGGGCCCGTAAGTAATTTATCAGCTATGCCGGGGAGTAATTGTGCCCCTGTAATTTTGTCCTTGGCAGGCGATGCGCTTGCTCTTTAAGTCGTCTGAGCAAATGTCTGAACAAATGTAATTGCTGGCAACCTGGGCGTGTATAGACGGAGTGAGAGAGTGAAGTGACCTGGGCGTGTATAGAGGAAGTGAGAGAGTGAAGTGACCTGGGTGTGAACAGAGGAAGTGAGAGAGTGAAGTGACCTGGGTGTGTATAGAGGGAGTGAGAGAGTGAAGTGACCTGGGCGTGTATAGAGGGAGTGAGAGAGTGAAGTGACCTGGGCGTGTATAGAGGGAGTGAGAGAGTGAAGTGACCTGGGCGTGTATAGAGGGAGTGAGAGAGTGAAGTGACCTGGGCGTGTATAGAGGGAGTGAGAGAGTGAAGTGATCTGGGCGTGTATAGAGGGAGTGAGAGAGTGAAGTGACCTGGGCGTGTATAGAGGGAGTGAGAGAGTGAAGTGACCTGGGCGTGTATAGAGGGAGTGAGAGAGTGAAGTGACCTGGGCGTGTATAGAGGGAGTGAGAGAGTGAAGTGACCTGGGCGTGAATAGAGGGAGTGAGCGAGTGAAGTGACCTGGGTGTGAACAGAGGGAGTGAGCGAGTGAAGTGACCTGGGTGTGAACAGAGGAAGTGAGAGAGTGAAGTGACCTGGGCGTGAACAGAGGAAGTGAGAGAGTGAAGTGACCTGGGCGTGTATAGAGGGAGTGAGAGAGTGAAGTGACCTGGGTGTGTATAGAGGGAGTGAGAGAGTGAAGTGACCTGGGCGTGTATAGAGGGAGTGAGAGACTGTTATAGGTGCTCATCAGAAGCATCAGGGTTCATCACCTCTACTACTGGCCCTAAACCAGATGTGTTCCAGTCTGGTCCATGTGAAAGAGAGGTATGACACTGTGCGATACCCAGCACTCAGCCTAGAGAGCCATCAAATCTCATACCATCAGCAATGTCCATTTCTACCATTATTGATGGGCAATTCCATATATTGTATTCTATTGTGCTCTATTATATTATATTTGTTTGTACTAGATGAGAGGTTGAATAGGACAGACAGAAATATTGTTTTGGATTCCAGGGATGGAGGATCTCAATAACTCAGGGAGTCCTAGACAGAATCCTGCTATTTTAAGAGTATACTCTCTCTCTCTCTCTCTCTCTCTCTCTCTCTCTCTCTCTCTCTCTCTCTCTCTCTCTCTCTCTCTCTCTCTCTCTCTCTCTCTCTCTCTCTCTCTCTCTCTCTTTCTCTCTCTCTCTGCGTTAGAGAAGCCTTTCATAAGGTTTTGGCAGGCTGGGAAAAATCCCCACTCAAAACAAACAGGGGCACACTGTCCTGTTCCACTCATATTCCTGGAAGTCGGAAAAAGAGCGACGCAACAGACATAGCAGTAACAGAGAGAGAGAGGAGGGGGGGAGAAAGAGAGAGAGAGGGAGGGGGGGTTGAAGAAAAAGAGAGCGAGAGAGAGTGAAAAAGAGAAAGAGAGAGAGAGAGATTACACATCAGACTGAACCTTTACAGGCATGCCACGCGGCTGGGACAGAGACTGGGAAGAGTGCGTCCCAAATGGCACCCTATTCCCTATCTAGGGCACTATGTTTGACCAGGACCCATAGGACCCTGTTCAAGGGCTTTGGTCAAAAGTACTAAACAGGGAATAGGGTGCCGTGTCAGATGCAGCCTGGGACGGAAGCAGGATGCTGGTTACACTGATACAGTAGCTTGTCGTGACTCAAGCTCTGGGACTGGAAGGCAGGGAGGAAGCAGGCATACCGGCATTTAAAGAATGGGGTGACTCTGTGGTTGTGTATGATGTGATTCATGGCCTGTGTGTGTGGTGAACCTCTCAGAGAAGGTCCTTGCCACCGGGCCCTGTAAAATCCTGTCTGTTGTTGAACATTTCTAAGCGCTAGGTGCTTTTTATTGCTACAGTAAAGCTCACAAAAAAGTCCCGGGGGCCAAATAGGTGAGGAATGGTGATGTGCGTAGCCCAACTGGCTACTTGGCAGTCTGGATAGATGGAAGGATGATGGCTGAATGAGAGGGAACAATTGAAGCATGGCTGTACGTCCGATCCCCCAAGCAGACACAGACTGGGGAGGGAGGGAGGAAAGCTTTATAAACTCACTCGCACTCTCTCTGAAAGCTTCCTCTCTTTCTCCCCGGCTTCTTTTTCCCAGCGCTCTGTCTTCGGTTCTGTCTTTCTTTCTTTCTCTCTTCTGTTTGTTAGTCTTTCCAAAACTCTGCCTCTAGTGTTCTCTCTCTCTCTCTCTCTTTCTCAGCAAGTAGACCAGACTTTAACAAGCGTGCCCCAGTGGGCAGCGGCAGACAGAGAAGGCGGAGGCTATTTTTAGATGTGCATACAGATTAAAAGTGTAACTATTTCCTCATCCCATGTAGTCTTCTCTCTCTCTCTCTCTCTCTCTCTCTCTCTCTCTCTCTCTCTCTCTCTCTCTCTCTCTCTCTCTCTCTCTCTCTCTCTCTCTCTCTCTCTTCCTCCCCTTTCTCTCCCTCGGTCTGTGATGGAGATCAGCTTCTCAGTAGGGGTTCTCAGGTTACCCCCCTCACCCCCTGTCCCTCCCCCTCTCTCCCCCTGTCCGCCCTCAGACTCGTCACACTCTTTCCCTCTCCCTCTCCCTCGGTCTCTCCCTCCCTTCTTTTCCACACTCATCCTCTCCAGAACCCTGATCATTGGTCAGACAGACAGATTCTTACCCCCTGCCGAAGCGGAGCAGAGATATGCTAGGATGAGCTAAACTATACTGTACAGGGCCAGCCAGTCAAGTGGGTCTGTATCCCTGTTACACTCACACATCAGGGGTGGGAAGAGAGTAAAACATGTTGTCAGAACACACGGCTGGGGCTGCAGGAAAACAAGCCTAATGCACTACAGTACATCCCCACAACATCAGCAGCACAGCAGCTTTCCCCAAACGTCCTCTCCCAGTGCTACACACACACCCCTCCCTTCACCACAGCAGACATGCGGTGTGTATGCTCACACACACTCATCTGAAGAAGTGTGAAAAGCAGGAATAAATCAGGGTGCTGTAACGCGTCAGCTGTAATTTAGCAGCCAGCTCATCTTGTAAGTGGGCGCCGCGCCTCTCCAGCAGTAAGAGAGTCTGGGATATGACGCCGTTATCACCGCCGGAGCGTACTTCAGCATTTTTCCCCTCTTGCACTTTCTCAGCCCGGGCTCCTAACTCTTTTTTCATTTTTTCCACTGCTTCTGCAGTATCCCCATCCAGCGCCCCCGCCACTCTACCTTCCTCCCCCTGTGTAGGTCACATCATCCCTGGCCTGGGGCCATGGAGTGAGAGAGGGGAGACACGGCCCTGTGGGTTTTACTAGGCTGCATCTCCCTGAACCATGCCTGTGACTACTAAGTCTAAGTGCAGGAGGTTACTACGGTTACACTCCCTGTTTCCTGGGATGCACTCCAAATGGCACCCTATTCCATATATAGTGGGATGCAACCTGGTTGCTGTTGCTGAGTCTCTCCACTAGCCTGATCCTAGATCTGCTTGTCCTGTCTTATCAACTTATAGTCCCTGACAGATCTGGGATCAGGCAATCTCTCCAGGAGCAGAGAGACTAGCTGTTTTTTGTGTGTGCCGTTTTTAGCTTTCAACATGGCCACCATCTCTCTCTATCCCCCCTGATTTAAACCGAGGACCTCATGCCTGAAGAGTTTCTGAAGTAGCTTCATGGGAGACTGGCTCCCTGCTAACAACAAACATTCCCACAACTTTAGAAAATGTTGCCTTAGGAGTCTCATTAGGTCATTACCTAACGTTCTAGTGTTGTGCAAGGACTGTTTCCATGGGACCATTCCATGTCAAACAGAATTGACCTAGAACGTGGTTACCATGTTCTCAGAATATAAGGAGTTCTTCTTCAATGAGTCGGCCGTGAGGGATATATTGCAGACACACGACCAGGCCCGATCCCCATTATTCGCTGGAGAAGGAAACAGAGATTTCGAGGCAGAAGATCTGGGTGCCTTGTGAGGATCAGGCCGCGAGTGGCTAATCTGCCCTTGCCTTGCATCCTGCTAGCTAACGTTCAATTGCTGGAGAATAAATGGGATGAACTGAAAGCACGTTTATCCTACCAACGGGACATTAAAAACTGTAATATCTTATGTGTCACCAAGTCGTGGCTGAACAACAACATTGGGGTGGCAGGGTAGCCTAGTGGTTAGAGTGTTGTACTAGTAACCGAAAGGTTGTAAGTTCATATCCCTGAGCTGACAAGGTACAAATCTGCCCCTGAACAGGCAGTTCACTCACTGTTCCTAGGCCGTCATTGAAACTAAGAATTTATTCTTAACTGACTTGCCTAGTTAAATAAAAAGAAAAAGAACATACAGCTGAAGGGTTATACACTCTATCGGCAAGACAGAACAGCAGCCTCTGGTAAGACACGGGGTGGGGGCCTATGCTTTCATGTAAACAACAGCTGGTGCACAATATCTAAGGAAGCCTCAAAGTTTTGCTCTCCGGAGGTAGAGTATCTCATGATAAGCTGTAGACCACACTATCTACCTAGAGAGTTTTCATCTGTATTTTTCGTAGCTGTCTACATACAGAGCAAAGTTGGCACAAAACCGCACTCAATGAGCTGTATTCCGCCATAAGCAAACAAGAAAATGCTCACCCAGAGGCAGCGCTCCTGGTGGCCGGTGACTTTAATGCAGGGAAACTTAAATCCGTTTTACCAAATTTCTATCAGCATGTTAAATGTGCAACCAGAGCGAAAATACATCTAGACCACCTTCATACACACACAGAGATGAGTACAAAGCTCTCCCTCGCCCTCCATTTGACACATCTGACCATAACTCTATCCTCCTGATTCCTGCTCACAAGCAACAATTAAAGCAGGAAGCACCAGTGACTCGGTCTATAAAAAAGTGGTCAGATTATGCAGATGCTAAACTACAGGACTGTTTTGCTAGCACAGACTGGAATATGTTCCGGGATTATTCTGAAGGCATCGAGGAGTACACCACATCAGTCACTGGCTTTATCAATAAGTGCATCGCGGACGTCGTCCCCACAGTGACTGTTCGTACATACCTCAAGCAGAAGCCATGGATTACAGGCAACATTCGCACTGAGTTAAAGGGCAGAGCTTTCAAGGAGCGGGACTCTAACCCAGAAGCTTATAAGAAATGCCGCTTTACCATCCGACGAACCATCAAACAGGCAAAACGTCAATACAGGACTAAAGTCGAGTCGTACTAGACCGGCTCCGACGCTCGATGGATGTGGCAGGGCTGGCAAACTATTACAGACTACAAGCACAATCTGGAGCTGCCCAGTGACATGAGCCTACCAGACGAACTAAATAACTTCTATGCTCACTTCGAGACAAGTACTGAAACATGCATGAGAGCATCAAGCTGGTCCGGATAATTGTGTGATCACACTCTCCACAGCTGATGTGAGTAAGACCTTTAAACAGGTCAACTGTAATATCAACATGTTTCATGCAGACCACCATAGTCCCTAACCTACATTTATGACTACAGACCCGTAGCAATCAAGTCTGTAGCCATGAAATGCTTTGAAAGGCTGGTCATGGCCCAAATCAACACCATTATCCCAGAAATCCTAGACCCACTCCAGTTTGCATACAGCACCAACAGATCCACAGATAATGCAATCTCTATTGCACTCCACACTGCACTTTCCCACCTGGACAAAAGGAACACCTATGTGAGAATGCTATTCATTAACTACAGTTCAGCGTTCAACAACATAGTGCCCTCAAAACTCATCACGAAGCTAAGGACCCTGGGACTCGCACTGATTCTCATCAACAGGGCTGTAGTGGAGCTGGTTGAGATCTTCAAGTTCCTTGGTGTCCACATCGTCAACCATCTAACATGGTCCAAGCACATCAAGACAGTGAAGAGGGCACGGCAAAACCTACTCCCCCCCCTCAGGAGACTGAAAAGATTTCACATGGGTCCTCAGATCCTCAAAGGTTTTTACAGCTGCACCATTGAGAGCATCCTGACGGGTTGCATCACTGCCTGGTATGGAAACTGCTCTGCCTCCGAACCGCAAGGCACTACACAGGGTAGTGTGTACGGCCCAGTACATCACCGGGGCCAAACATCCTGCCATCCAGGACCTCTATACCAGGCGGTGTCAGAGGAAGGACCTAAGAATTGGCAATGACTCCAGCCACCCTTGTCATAGACTGTTCTCTCTACTACCGCACGGCAAGTGGTAACGGAGCGCCAAGTCCAGGTCCAAGAGGCTTCTACCCAAGCCATAAGACTCCTGAACAGCTAATCAAATGGCTACCCAGACCATTTGTACCCCTCCTCTGCTACGCTGCTGCTATGCATAGCCACTTTAATAACTCTACCTAACCTCTACATAATTACTTCGACCCCGGTGCCCTGCACATTGACTCTGAACCGGTGCCCCCGGTATATATATATATATATATTTTTTAAACCTTTATTTAACCAGGCAAGTCAGTTAAGAACATATTCTTATTTTCAATGACGGCCTGGGAACAGTGGGTTAACTGCCTGTTCAGGGGCAGAACGACAGATTTGTACCTTGTCAGCTCGGGGGTTTGAACTCGCAACCTTCTGGTTACTAGTCCAACGCTCTAACCACTAGGCTACACTGCCGCCCCATATGGTGGTAGATCTGTTTTATGTGCACTATTTCTATGCTTCCCGTTCTTAAGGTTTGTTTTTTGTGTTTTGTACTTTCGGTTTTGTAGACCAGCTTCAGACAGCTGAAAACACAATATTTTGGGTTATGGAAGATATATTTCACAGCGGTTTAGATGGTACAATGATTTTCTGCACCGTGCTTGCTTGTTTTGTCACATACTTTGACATTAGGCAAACTATTAGCATTTTAGCAAACAGGAAATGGCATAGAGATTTCTGCATAGTGCATCTTTAATGTTCTAGGCACATTTCATGGGAAGGAAGGACATTAATGTTGCAAGGACATTAATGTGTCCAGTTTTCTGAGGGTTAGGAGAATATTCCATCAATATCCCACCAAACCTACCCAGAACATGGTTGCCATGTTCTCCAAATATAAGATTTGAATGTTCTTAGACATGTTTCATGGGAAAGCTGCAAAACCTGGCTGGTTTTCAGCTAAGTCCCCGGGACTAATGGCATAAAACACTGATGGATGGAGTGTTCCTACAACATACGATAGTTGCTCAGTATCACACACAGTCAATCCATCTGGAAAGGATCTCCTTTTATCAGTATCTGTCTCTATACCCTTGAGTCATGTAGGAAGTAATTTTTATTCATGTCTAACAGAACTTACCATGTTCTCAGAATATCCTATATTAATGTTCTAGACACGTTTCATGGGACGTTCTCTCACCCTAGAATTGTTAGCATGGCTGGCAGGGTAGAGAGACAGGACATATTTAGTAAAAAATCATTTGGGCCCCTAGATGACTGAAGGGTATGGAGACAGATACTGATATTTCAAGATTACTGAGCAATCATCGTATGGAGTAGGAACACTCCATCCATCACTGTTCTATGCCATTAGCGCGGGGGACTGAGCTGAAAACCAGCATGGCCTGTGTTCATAAAGCGTCTTAGAGTAGGGTTGATCTAGGATCAGATCCCCCTGTTGTTCATATTGGTCTTCTTTATTGTGATCTGAAAGGAAAAACTGATCCTAGATCAGAGACGCTTTAAGAATAAAGGCCCAGGAGTCGATAGAAGAATTCAGAGGAGATATTGTAGACTGGTGAGTGTCTGATTTGATTGACATCTTTGATTGAATGTTCCGTGGTCTCTGAGTGACTGTTCAAAAAGATCTTTGGGTCTTTTATCCATTGACTTTCAAGACACGCGCCATGAAGTAAAAAGTGGAGAGAAAATTGAAAGGAGACAGCGAGAGTGTTTGTAAAGGAAGAAAGAGAGAGGATGTGGCATGTATAGGGGGAGAAAAAGTGATCAAGGCAAAGTGATGGAATGGCATAGGGTAATCACAGAGCAGCCAGCAGTAAGTTAAGTTCACATCTAATGACTTCAAGCTGAATGTTTTTGGGACTTCCAAGTCAGCAGATCAGCAATGCGCAAGGACTAATAGTCTATTATGTTGAATAAATATCTAAGGAGGAAGATGTACACTTGAACTAATGTGTTCCAAAACGCATGCTCTCAACTTCACAAGAAAAAATGACGTTTTGCAAACTGATTTTCCAAAACACAGGATCTCTGTCTTCCTCCATATCACTTACTCTGACTTCTCTCTCACTCTCTGTCGTGTCTCTCTCTGTCTCTCTTTCCTCTCTCTTTCTTTCTCTCTCTCTCCGTCTCTCTGGCCTCTGTCTCTCTCTCTCTCTCTCTCTCTCTCTCTCTCTCACTGTCTCTCTCTCTGTGTCTCTCTCTGTCTCTCTCTCTCTCTCTCTCTCTCTCTCTCTCTCTCTCTCTCTCTCTCTCTCTCTATCTCTCTCTCTCTCTCTCTCTCTGTCTCTCTCTCTGTGTCTCTCTGTGTCTCTCTGTGTCTCTCTGTGTCTCTCTGTGTCTCTCTGTGTCTCTCTCTCTCTCTCTCTCTCTCTCTCTCTGTGTCTCTCTCTCTCTCTCTCTCTCTCTCTCTCTCTCTCTCTCTCTCTCTCTCTCTCTCTCTCTCTCTCTCTCTCTCTCTCTCTCTCTCTCTCTCTCTCTCTCTCTCTCTCTCTCTCTCTCTCTCTCTCTCTCTCTCTCTCTCTCTGTCTCTCTCTCTGTCTCTCTCTCTCTCTCTCTCTCTCTCTCTCTCTCTCTCTCTCTCTCTCTCTCTCTGTCTCTCTCTCTGTCTCTCTCTCTCTCTGTCTCTCTCTCTCTCTCTCTCTCTCTCTCTCTCTAGTGGAAAATATAATGTCAGCAGCAATGGCGACTATCTTCCATAATAATGCGGCTGAAATGGACTAGTGGCAGCTCAAGTGTGTTGTTTAATAATCAGGGTGCTAGTAAAGTGTCTCTGGGAACATGCAGAGGAGGACTATGGCAGGGGCCTTGCACGGACCCTATTGGGAAACCAAATAGCAGGCATTCTGGTCTGGGCCTACCCTCTCCACTCAACTCCACTCCCTTCTCCCTTCTCCCTTCCACCCTCTGAGTGTGGCCCATTAGAAGACGACTTTGTAGTGGAGACGGGACCACATAGGTAGCACGATAAGACATAGAGAGATGAGGACTAAACAGGACAAATATGGGGTCTCTTCGGGTCTTGGTGGTTTACCCTGCTGGGGTATGAGAGACGGAGGGGCTGTGTTTGTGTCTGGAGGAACAGAGAGAGGGGAGAAGAGAGAGAAAAAATATTGAGCAAAGAAGCTAGAGAAAAGCTACAGAAAGTGGAATAAATAGTGAGTAAGAGAGATAATGTCAGGGTGATCTCATGAGATACAGTATAGGATCCCCTGCCCCTCTTCCTCACCTGCATACGTCACTCAGCTGCACGCTAAGTCTCCTTAATCACATTTAAGCTCTACTAATATAAGTAACATGTACAGAGAGGCATTTGTGGTCACGGGAGATGATCTAGCTATTAGTCTTCCTATTGTTGGAAGGAAGACGATCCCTGAAAGCCCCCAGGTTTGACATTTTCAGGGCAGCAACCACAGCAGAAAAATCTCTTCATGTTCCGGGGCTAAAACAGCACAGCGTTTATGTTGTTAGCATACCTGAAGCTCTGCCTCGCTCGCCCCAGGATTTGTATGTGTGTGTGTGTGTGTGTGTGTGTGTGTGTGTGTGTGTGTGTGTGTGTGTGTGTGTGTGTGTGTGTGTGTGTGTGTGTGTTGTGTTGTGTGTGTGTGTGTGTGTGTGTGTTCCTCAGAGGAGGGGAGGACCATTCTACTCAATTATTTTCTTAAAATAGTGAAACATTAAAAAGTTATCCTTTTTAGATAAATCTATAATGATATATTCACCTGACCAAATAACTGATTAAAACACACTGTTTTGCAAGGAAGGTCTACAGTGGCCTCAACAGCTCTTTCCATTCCAGAGGACGTCCTCCAACATATCAGAGCTCTTGCAACATGAATTGACATGTTGTCGATCCAATTAAAGGGTCGGAGAATGAGTCTAGTACTGAAAGCATAAGCTAAAGCTAGCTAGCACTGCAGTGCATAAAATGTGGTGAGTAGTTAACTCAAAGAGAGAGAAAGACAATAGTTGAACAGTTTTGAACAAATACATTTGTTAAAAAATGAAGGAGGAGCATCAGTGCGATAGAGAGCTAGCTATATTTAGTTGTATTCCTCTTCCAGTTGGCCTTTCACATACTTACTTAGCTAACTAATGTAGCTAATTTAGCCTACTCAACAACCTGACAGTGAGGAATGCTATTTATGTTAGCTAGCTGGCTAAGGCTATCCAACACTTCAACTCTTCCATGTCAAGGTAAGCTCCAACACTTCAACTCTTCTAAGGCAAGGTAAGCTCCAACACTGCAACTCTTCCAAGTCAAGGTAAGCTCCAACACTGCAACTCTTCCAAGCTCCAACACTGCAACTCTTCCAAGTCAAGGTAAGCTCCAACACTGCAACTCTTCCAAGTCAAGGTAAGCTCCAACACTGCAACTCTTCCAAGTCAAGGTAAGCTCCAACACTGCAACTCTTCTAAGTCAAGGTAAGCTTTTTGTTTTATAGAAGAAAAATCCCACCGGTGTAACTGCTAAATTGCTTGCTGGAGCCTTCACTGTACTGCGTGATTGTTCACATGCATTGGATTGTGGGTTTACTAACGTGTTAGATCTAGTAGCTATGTTGACTATGACGTTAAATAATATGGTGACAACAATGTAGGCTGTTTAGTGGTTATGGTATGAAGCTTTGGCTTGGAGAGTGTTTTTGCCTGGTCACAGACAGCTGTTGTGGCACAGACAGCTGTTGCGTTATGCACTGAAGTCCACAAGCAAAGGGAAAAGGTGAGATGAGGAGAGCACATACAGTAGATGACAGAAGGAATTATACAACAAGCAAAGTGATGATGCTGCAGGCCTATGTGGCTGCTATGATCAGGGGTGTGTTCATTTAGCTGATTTTGTTGCAAAACGTTTCTTAAATGGAAGCGAACGAAACAAAATGGAGACAGATCTACATGGATTTGTCCAACAGAAACTCTCGTTTTAGTTTTTCAACTGTTTGGAGTAATGATTACACCTACATCAGCTAGATGCAGGCAAGAGTGTGCAAGGCGGTATTGAATGTGTCAGTGTCTGTCATCTTTACTCCAATTTGTCTCTCGACCTGTGCAACTATGTCAGAAACTTTAATTTGTAGGCTAGGTTGTAGCAACATCATGATCGGTATAGGGCAAATTCTAGTATAATGTAGTAGCCTAAACCTATCGATGTTACATTGAGCTGGGTGAATGGAATATGAATGACAATCATCCAACATGCTGTAATAAAAATAAGGCCATGCTCATGAAAAACAAAATCATCCCTAAGCTTAAACGGCACCGACCACCACTATGTGTGTGTGTGTGTATGTGTGTGTGTGTGTGTCTCATTCAGCCAAGAGTTTGTATGGGATTGATGGGAACGAAGGGCTGGAGGGGCTTGAGGCTGAGGCTGTGGCTTCTATGAATGGACCTGGCTGTTCTTTCTAAGAATGTTTGGAGAATTCAAACAGAAATTGAGCATTCTCATTAGCTGCTGGCCATTAAAAATCGAATCAAATGTTATTTGTCACATGCGCCGAATACAACAGGTATAGTAGACCTTACAGTGAAATTCTTACTTTCAACCCCTTAACCAACTATGCAGTTTTTCAGAAAATACCTAAAAAAACATGAGATTAGGATAACAAATAATTAACAATAGCAGGGATATATACTGGGGGTTCCAGTACAGAGTCAATGTGTCAATGAGTAAAATAATTAACAATAGCAGGGCTATATACTGGGGGTACCAGTACAGAGTCAATGTGTGTCTGTGTTGAGGTAATTGAGGTAATTAATCACATGTAGGTAGAGTTATTAAAGTAGCTATGCATTGATAATAAACAAGAGTAGCTAAAGAATGGATGCAAAGCCGCTGGCGTTCCTCAAGGTAGTTACATTTACATTTAAGTCATTTAGCAGACCTCAAGGTACAAATTGGTCATTCTTATGACATCCAGTGGAACAGCCACTTTACAATAGTGCATCTACATATTTTAATCTTAATTAGTAGTCTCTTCAATCCGACACCACCGCATACCACGGTAGGCTGGTGAGGTTGATGATGCTTTGGTTGAGGTAAATAAGGTTAAAAGGAAGCTGGCTTAGAAGTCCTAGTGCGTTGAAACACATACACAGACAATAGGCCTCATAGTTGTCAGGGCTTCATTTAAACGATCCCTCTTTTCTCTATTCAGCTTGTATTTTATAGCCCCAACCGAGGCCTGTAACCTGACGTGACACAATACTAACGCTAGCTTCAACCCTGCGTCTCTCAGTTGCAGGGGCAAGCTACCGTGCTTACTGCTTCGCAATAACCCTCAATCGTAAAGGCTATATTGGCTCAATGTGCTACAGTAGGTGGTTGTAAACGAAAGCAACGGTGTTGCAGTTCTAGTACTGTAACTGCTGAGTGGCTGTATTGTGCTGCAACCGCAGGCGGCTGTCTGTCTCACATTACGCACGCGAGATAAAGATCAGGTCCCCAATATCCATGTAATCTTATTCATTGTGATCTAAAGGCTAAACGGATTCTAAATCAGCCCTTCTTCTCTAAGATGCTAAATCAATAATGCCCCTGTTGTGTAAAGTATGAGATGCACAGAGGTATGGGTTATGCTAATGTGTGTGTGTTTTATGGTATGCATAGCATATCTCTCGTAACTCTGCGGGATTTGGATGAGTTGGAACAATAGTATGGCCAGGATCAACAAGGTTATAATAATGTTGTGGACATGGTCATGATTTAATACTGTGTTAACATGGATCAGGAGGGCCATCCCAGGGCTAGACAAACACAACTAGGGCCCAATGCAGACAGCCTAAAAAGGGCATTCCCGCTGCGGGCCCACGCTCACTCACTGGGAGGAAAGGGTAGGGGAGACGCTCCCCTTATCATCTGTGATAACATATCCGGCTAGCTGCGATCTGGTCTGGTCGATCTATCTATCTGCTACTCATATCAGACAATATGAGGGAATGTAGAAGGGAAGCTACTAAAATAGTAGTATGTGTGAGCTAATAATGTAAAAGTCACATGTGGAGTCAATCCTCTCGAAAAGACCTATATCTATGTCATACCTGTATGAACGCAGCAAGGACTGGATTCAAACAAATGAAGACTTTATTTCCAAAACTCGAAATGCACCAATTTGTCATGTGTTTTTTCACCAGAAATGATTGCTTCTGGGTACCTTCATATGTGCGTAAAATATTACTGTTCTCAGATGTTTTATTCATAGATTTTTGGTGTGTATTGAAATGTGTTTGATTTGCAAAACTAGCTCATGTTAGATGGCTGGCTCGTTAGCTTTACGTGACGTGCTAACATTACGTGACGTGTGTGATCTTAAACGTTGTCTACCCAGCTAGGTTCATTGTTTACCTAGCTAGCTAGCTATATGTCCTAAGCTAAACTGTACTGTTAGCTAGCTAGCTAACGTTAGCTGGCTGAATCCCTTTTTGACGTTATTATTTGTTTCCCAGAGTTGTTTGCTTTTCTAGTTAGAGCCTAATGTTAGACATTGTTAGGCATTGCTGGCACTTTGTTCATTGTTGGCAATTTGTACATTGTTGTTTACCTAGCTAGCGTTAGCTGGCTGGCTCGTTAGCTAACACCCATTGAATATGGCAGATGTCAGTAAACGTCTGCAAAAAAAAGTTTAATGAAATTGTTGCCAGCAGAGCTGGTTAGGCTGTTTTCATGTTATCCAGAGGTTAAAAAAATCCTCGGCGAGAGCGTTGAGTGTGCACTCCGAGAGCGAAACGAGATGGGTGGGGCTAAAGCTTAAGAGGGTGTGAACGATGCTGAATGGGTGTCGACAAAGAAGAGCTCTTCACTAGATCCCAAAACATTCAACGGCGATTTTCTCAAAAGTGAGTTTACAAGTTGATCAACTTTCAAAGCAGAATTACTTTCCCATTGTTCCTCAACTGTAGTGTATGATAACCCATTTTGTAGCTTTGAGACTCTACTTTTATCCAATGTAAAAAACACAATTTCACAGTTTGCTACATAAGACCGAATCCAGGTGGTGAGTCACATATATCCATTGTTTAGTTTGAATGGAATGTTCATATACTGCATTTGACTGTGATATGTGGTTGTCTCACCTAGCTATCTTAAGATGAATGCACTAACTGTAAGTCACTCTGGATAAGAGCATCTGATCAATGACTAACATGTCAAATGTAAATGTTTTACATACAGATCTCATATCACTGTATTGATTCATTTTTGTAATATTATTTTGAAATATTGTTGTCACAAATGTATCATTTGTACAGTTGATTAAAAAATGTAGTTATGTGTTACAATTGACTGTGTAAAACCTAGCTGTACTACTCATTTCTCCGATAGTGAGGCAGATATATAGCATTTTGCAAAAAAAAACATGATTATTTGTCTCATCTGAAATGAAACCATCAAGTGATAGAGTTTAAACAAATACATGTCTGTCATTGATTAGATAGTGAAAAAAACACACCAATCTCTTTCATAAGTTCTTTAAACAATAAAAACGAATTTACCAAACTCTTCGAATGCAGATACATGACCTTGTGGTGATTGTACTTGATTGTAAATGACATTAGCAACATTTACTGTGAATATGATTTGCATGAATGTCGGGAAAGTGTTGGAATGAATCCCAACGGAATAACAAGTCAGAGAGCAGGGCGGCAGGGTAGCCTAGTGGTTAGAGTGTAGAGGCGGCAGGGTAGCCTAGTGGTTAGAGTGTAGAGGCGGCAGGGTAGCCTAGTGGTTAGAGTGTAGAGGCGGCAGGGTAGCCTAGTGGTTAGAGTGTAGATGCGGCAGGGTAGCCTAGTGGTTAGAGTGTAGAGGCGGCAGGGTAGCCTAGTGGTTAGAGGCAGGTAGCCTAGTGGTTAGAGTGTAGAGGCGGCAGGGTAGCCTAGTGGTTAGAGGCAGGTAGCCTAGTGGTTAGAGTGTAGAGGCGGCAGGGTAGCCTAGTGGTTAGAGGCAGGGTAGCCTAGTGGTTAGAGACAGGTAGCCTAGTGGTTAGAGGCAGGTAGCCTAGTGGTTGGTTAGAGGCAGGTAGCCTAGTGGTTAGAGAGGCGGCAGGTAGCCTAGTGGTTAGAGCGTTGGACTAGTAACCGGAAGGATAGCCTAGTGGTTAGAGCGTTGGACTAGTAACCGGCAGGGTAGCCTAGTGGTTAGAGTGTTGGACTAGTAACCGGCAGGGTAGCCTAGTGGTTAGAGCGTTGGACTAGTAACCGGAAGGTTGCAAGTTCAAACCCCCGAGCTGACAAGATACAAATCTGTTGTTCTGCCCCTGAACAGGCAGTTAACCCACTGTTCCTAGGCCGTCATTGAAAATAAGTTAACTGAGTTGCCTAGTTAAATAAAGGTAAAATTAAAAAGAGCGTTAAACCAGCATGGATTTCATTGTCATGTGTGAAGACTCATCCCTGTATAGGCTACTGTTGTTTAAATTTCACCTTTATTTAACCAGGTAGGCCAGTTGAGAACATGTTCTCATTTACAACTGCTACCTGGCCAAGATAAAACAAAGCAGTGTGACACAAACAACAGCACAGAGGTACATATGGAATCACAAACATAGTCAATAATACAATAGAACAAGTATATGTACAGTGTGTGCAAATGAGGGAGTTAAGGCAATGAATAGGCCATAGCGGCAAAATAATTACAATATAGCAATTAAACACTGGAGTGATAAATGTGCAGAAGATGAGTGTGCAAGTAGAGATACTGTATAGGCTACTCCTACGAAAGTACGCTGCGTCCCAATATCATAACACTGGGCCCTAAAGAAAAGAGAGAGCAACTGGGTTTCTGTGTGACCTAAATAGAGTAAGTAAAGCCAAAATAGAGATCAACACCTTATATCACATTCACATTTTAGTCTAGCAGACGCTCTTATCCAGAGCAACTTACACTAGTGAGTACATACATTTTCATACTTCTTTGTGCTGGTCCTCCGTGGGAATTGAACCCACAACCCTGGCGTTGCAAGGGCCAACCTCGACCTACTGAACCACGGGACAAATGTGTGTCTATCTACAGGTACTGTAACTGCCAAAATGAAGTCAACACCAACATGAAGTGTCTTAATAGGGCGTTGGGCCACCACGAGCTGCCAGAACATCTTCAATGTGCCTTGGCATTGATTCAAGTGTCTGGAACTTCCATGAGAAATTCCATCATTTGGTGTTTGTTGATGGTGGTCTCAGGCACGCTCCAGAATCTCCCATAAGAATCTCACACACACACACACACACACCCTTTCGATATACTTTGTATCCCTCATTTCATTTATTTTGACAGTTATCTGTATTTAAGCAGTAGGACTCAATGATCAGAACAGTTCTCCAAAGGTGTCTCAGGGGGAGTTGGGATATGCAAAAACAACACATTTCCATTTCCCACATGTGTATAAGCACCTATCAAATGATTATTAATTATAGATTGCCAGCATCTAGGTAACAGGCATTTCAGTGTGATGGAGAGATGGAGGAATTGAGAGATGTATAGCTGAAGGTAAGGAGTGATGGAGAGATGGAGGAATGGAGTGATGGAGAGATGGAGAGATGGAGTGATGGAGTGATGGAGAGATGGATGGAGTGATGGAGAGATGGATGGAGAATGGAGTGATGGAGTGATGGAGAGATGGAGAGATGGAGTGATGGAGAGATGTATAGCTGAAGGTAAGGAGTGATGGAGAGATGGAATGGAGTGATGGGGAGGAATGGAGTGATGGGGAGATGGAGAAATGGAGAGATGGAGGAATGGAGTGATGGAGAGATGGAGGAATGGAGTGATGGGGAGATGGAGAAATGGAGAGATGGAGGAATGGAGTGATGGAGTAATGGAGTGATGGAGAGATGGAGAATGGAGTGATGGAGAGATGGAGGAATAGCTGATGGAGGATGGAGGAATGGAGTGATGGAGAGATGGAGGAATGGAGTGATGGAGAGATGGAGGAATGGAGTGATGGAGAGATGGAGGAATGGAGTGATGGAGAGATGGAGGAATGGAGTGATGGAGAGATGGAGGAACAGAGAGATGTATAGCTGAAGGTAAGGAGAGATGGAGAGATGGAGTGATGGAGAGATGGAGAGATGGAGGAATGGAGTGATGGAGAGATGGAGAGATGGAGTGATGGAGAGATGGAGAGATGGAGGAATGGAGTGATGGAGAGATGGAGGAATAGAGAGATGTATAGCTGAAGGTAAGGAGAGATGGAGTGATGGAGAGATGGAGGAATGGAGTGATGGAGGAATGGAGTGATGGAGAGATGGAGAAATAGAGAGATGTATAGCTGAAGGTAAGGAGAGATGGAGTGATGGAGAGATGGAGGAATGGAGTGATGGATAGATGGAGTGATGGAGAGATGGAGAGATGGAGGAATGGAGTGATGGAGAGATGGAGGAATAGAGAGATGTATAGCTGAAGGTAAGGAGAGATGGAGAGATGGAGTGATGGAGAGATGGAGAGATGGAGGAATGGAGTGATGGAGAGATGGAGAGATGGAGTGATGGAGAGATGGAGAGATGGAGGAATGGAGTGATGGAGAGATGGAGGAATAGAGAGATGTATAGCTGAAGGTAAGGAGAGATGGAGTGATGGAGAGATGGAGTGATGGGGAGATGGAGAGATGGAGGAATGGAGTGATGGAGGAATGGAGTGATGGAGGAATGGAGTGATGAAGAGATGGAGTGATGGAGAGATGGAGGAATGGAGTGATGGAAAGTTTGGAGGGGCGCAGCATCCTTTGAGCTCCCCTATTTTTTGCCCTTCATTCCATCTGCGTCGGGAGTCACACATGGTTCACATAACATATCTCTTTCTTCTCATATCCTTGGCCGTTTAGAGCTACATGCAGCAACGGAAATGAGACGTACACCGCTGCACGGAGGCTGAATGCTAAAGGGCAGGGGTACAGGAGTCGCCATGCACTGTCCTATGTAGAGATGACAGAGAGAGGGCAGGAGGGCAGGAGAGGAGGCATTAATTGTGGTTCTCACACACATGTACACACACACAGCGATGCAGGCATGCACACGTGCAGACACACACAAACACAGGTATGCAAGCATGCGCACGGGGAGACACACATACCATGTTTGTTTGTGAGAAATATGTCCCAAAGGTCACAGTAAAGAGCTCAAACCAAACAAACCATATTCATGCAAGCCAAAAAATATCAGGCACATATTGGTTTTGATTGTGATGACTTACTACCATACAATATTAAGTGCTTTGAGCCTTATGTAAATGTGATCCCATTATAGTAATGACAATGATTACTAGAAACAGTTAATCCAGCGCCCTGCCTTAGGGTCTGTTGCTCATCATCCAGGCTGCTTGATTGATGACAACTCACTTTCCTTCTCTGGTTTTAAACTATTTCTGCTGTCGATGAAAACTAAATGGCCCTGCAAGATTTAGCATGCCCACCATAGGGGAAATAGCTATATAACAATGCATGACAATATTAGCTTGTGAATGATGCCCAGCATAAGAAACAATGCCTTTTTTTGAGACTTTTTCGAATCATAGTAGCACACCTCATGTAGCCTAACCCATAGGCCTATATGTTTTAATAAGGTTTGTATCACAACTAAAGTGGTCATATAACTTCTGAAAATTAAGCACATTAATCCGCTCTACAAGGGATGTAGAACCTAACTGGCATACATAAACAGCGCGTGAGTTTCAAGTTGGGGGAAGATAATTTTCACCATAAAAATGCACCTTTATAATAAAAGCATTAGATAAATAATTGCATTTGTGGCAACTTTTGATATTGGTGTTTTCCGTTAATGGAACATTTGCGCTTATCGCCTTCTACCATGTGCACATTGTTGTGCTTATAATGTGAATAAATAGCCTAGTTTATCAACATTTTAAGCTAAATGTTCTGATTTGTTGAGTCAGCAACAATGCATAAAAAAGGTGTTTTGATGCTAGTGGTTGTATTAACCTGTCCCAGACTATGTTTGGAATATATATTTCTTGCATAGAATAGAATAGGTTGACTTTTGTAGCAATGATCACATATTATTCTATAATAATATGCTGCATTATGCTGCCATAAATCTAAAGCCTTTATTAAAATAATATTTGTATATAAATGTTAACTTATTTTTTGTTTAGATTGACATAGGCTGGTGCTTTTGCTGTTCGTTAGACCTACTCATCTTGTTGGCTGACAAAAAGTACATGTCGACAGTTCTTCCAATATGCACCTCGGAATTGGATAAGGACGCGCGCAGTTGCGTCCTCAATGTGTCTGTCTTCACTTGTAGCCTGTGAGAAAGACCTGATAACGTGACGGAGAGCCATATGAGTGAGAGGGCTTCCGATTGCGCAGCACACTCAGGGAGAAGGGCACAACAGGCAGCACTCCGGGCCGCAAAAGGCATGGATTTCTTTAGGGTGCATTATGGCCACAAAGGGGATGCCGCCATGAAATCCGAGGCATTATCAAGTGCTTGTTAAATTGTGAATGAGAGACTATTGGAGTGTGTACAGCCTGCACAAAAACAAAACAGAGCTCATGCCTTTCAAGCAACTTCTTTCAAATCATTATTAGAATCCTATCATGCAGCTTTACAATCTATTTCAAATCAAAACATATAGCTGTTTGTAGAACAACTAAAGTTACATTAATAACTCTAAATTAAGCATATAGGAATACCTATTTCTTTGTTAACCGCTCAACACAGAATAGTGTGTGTGAGCTCCCTCAAATCGTTTGTAGAGAATATTTCAATTTTATTCAGCGTTGTTCTATTGTATTCTATAATATAAAATAATATAAAGAAATGCCATGGAATTATAAGCAAGCTTGGTCTGCTAAAGAAACTAGTGTAGCCCACCGCTATTTGGCATAGCCACATCGGGACCTAACATAACGACAACTTTAGTGTGCTATTCTGTTCTTCTGAAATAGACTACATTTTCTTCATATCATGCCACTTTAGACGTGTCTAAAATTAACAATGGATTTATTGTGAAGGTGTATCCTATATCACATGGATTTATTAGCCAGGAGAGGCTAAATGTGATTTTGTTAATTAACGGTCAATTTGCTTGACATTCACCGGCTAAAGACATTTTGTGACTGTCACAGTCCTGCATGCAGCCAAACCTCAACAGCACGTGCCACTAGGCAGGATATATACTTTAAGTTCTACAGCTGCACCATTCAAAGCATCTTGACTGGCTGCATCACCACTTGGTGAGGCAACTGCTCAGCATCCGAGTGCAAGGCGCTACAGAGAGTAGTGTATTTAGCCTGGTACGTCACTGGGCTCAAACTCCCTGCCATCCAGGACCTCTATACCAGGCAGACACAAATTGCTAAGTCTGGGACCAAAAGGCTCCCAAAGAGCTTCTACCCCCAAGCCATAAGACTGCTAAATAGTTCACCAAATAGGGTCCTCTGACTATCTGCACTGACCCTGCATGAACTATTTTTGACTCTATGCACCCACACTGGACTCTACCCACACACTGACACATGCATGCACTGGCACTCCAACACATAGACTCACACATAACACGTACACACAGGCACACATTCGCCGCATGCACACTTCCATACAAGAAAGTCTAATAGTTTGCTAACACCATCTGCTCTAATTGGCTCAGGAAACAGTCATTGGAGAAGATCTAAATGCATCTTCCCATGAAACTGATTGGGATCAAATGATTGGAGATGCAGTTTGGGGGTTTCACTGGTAAAACATTCATAATTATCATACACAATTGACAGTGATAATGGTTTATTTTTGAAATGGGATATGCCTAACTTGGTGTTTGAGGGTATAAAACATTGAAAATGTTCTTGAGACAATGTGTGGGAACAAGCAGACGTTGCAATTGGAGGATGCAGTAGGCTATATCTGTTGGTACAAACTTAGTTTGAGAAATTATGAATTTTTTAAAATAAAATGTTTCGCTCCCTCACCTATTGAAGGAAAGTTGGCGGGTGCACAGACCATTGTTCGGATGCTGGGGTGAGTTTGGACGAACGTGCGAAGGTAACCTACTTTTTGAAGTGATTTGTTTGACAATCACGTGAAAACATTATGACTGGTTATGTTCATGCCACATTAAAAGGTAATACATTTTTACAGTTAAATTACATTTACTACAAAACCCATTAAAACCCATATGAGGACTGTGAAAAAAAGTAATGACTGGTGAAATGAAATGACTGGCACTGCCATATGAAGTAGGCTGCACACAGAGTTTGTGAATTTGGCACCCAGGTCAAAGACCGATCAATCAGGACGCCTGGCAATGTTTGCTCCCCGCATTTATGAATGAATAAATTGTGTGTAAAGTATTCTGTTTAATGAATGATGCATAATCTTTGTATTCTGTATATTCTGCGTGTGTGTGTGTGTGTTTGTGTATGTGTGTGACTATCAGCCTACCTGTGTATGGTTGTGTGTCTATAGTGTATATGTGATCGGTTGTGCTCACAACGCATTCAAAAGTGTGTGTGTGTGTGTGTGTGTGAATGCGCCGCACCCACCCTCCCCCTCACTCTGAGCCCGTGAATGTTTGGCCGTGCCAGCTCTGGGCTGGGTGTGGGGTTTATACACTCCCCCCCCAGGGATGTGTGCTGTGTAATATACATCTCCTCATAAACAGAATGTGGAGCGGAAGCACTGATCACCTAGACGTGTTTGACCATCTGGCCCTTGAGATGACACTGTTAGGAGGAGAGAGCAGAAAAGGGGCCAGTCAATGAGTGTATGTGGGAAGGTGGGTGGGTTGGGATCAGTGTGTGTTCATGTGTGTGTGTGTGTGTGTGTGTGTGTGTGTGTGTGTGTGTGTGTGTGTGTGTGCGCGCGCGCGTGTGTGTGTGTGTGTGAGCCTTTGATGTTGACCACAGGGGGGGTTGATCTGTAAACCCCTGTTTTCTTAGACTGACACTTTTACGTTCAAACCCGGGGATCATAGAACGGCCTGCGCGTATAAAACCCTCAAAGCTGAGTGTCTTAGAGCAACAATGCTCGTGAAAAACAAGCTGTGGTGGAAGGCTGTGAGCCCTGTATGGATGTGGCTCTAACAGCAGTAGGCAGAACCTTGAGGGAGCAGGGTCAGGGAGAGGCCAAACAAACAGCAGCCAGCTGATTACTATGTTTCACAGGTACACAGCTTTATGGGTGCGTTAAGGGGGGGGGGTCTATGAGTATGTGGCAGTGAGGATTCCTCTCAGATGGGTGATCTCACCCCTCCACCCTCCACCCTCCCCCACATTCCCTCCCTCCTCCCCCTCACACTGAGCCTGTGAATGTTTGGCCGTGCCAGCTCTGGGCTGGGTGTGGGGTTTATACACTCCCCCCCCCCAGGGATGTGTGCTGTGTAATATACATCTCCTCATAAACAGAATGTGGAGCGGAAGCACTGATCACCTAGACGTGTTTGACCACCTGGCCCTCGAGACGACACTGTTATGCTTTGGTCATGTGGAAGATTTGGCCAGGGGAGGAGAAAGGAGAAAAGGGAGCAGTGCTGGACGAGGCCAGTCAAAGAGTGTGTTTGGAAAGGTGGGTGGGGGATCTGTGTGTGTGTGTGTGTGTGTGTGTGTGTGTGTGTGTGTGTGTGTGTGTGTGTGTGTGTGTGTGTGTGTGTGTGTGTGTGTGTGTGTGTGTGTGTGTGTGTGTGTGTGTGTGTGTGTGTGTGTGTGTGTGTGTGTGAGCCTTTGATGTTGACCCCAGGGGCGGTGATCTGTACAGCATCCAAGATACTTTGTGTTTCTGTTTCTGAGAGAGGGACACATGCAGCTTGTCTGGGTCCAAACACACATCTGCAGTCAAACAAATACATCACACATAAAACAGCAACACCCAAATTATCTTTAAGCTGCTGCGCTGCTGGAACACAGTATTTTTGTTCCAGACCAAGAAACACTAGTATGTCTTGAACGCAGCTCTTTAGATGACTACAACACAACACAAACTTCTGCTCAAAAACAGCCTTGAACACCTGATAAAGACACACTAGTATGTCTTAAACGCAGCTCTTTAGATGATTACAGCACAACACAAACGTCTGTTCAAAAACAGCCTTGAACACCTGAGAGATCACCTCACAGCCTCAACTCGGATCGCCTGGGCTTTCAAGACCTCAAAACCCTTATTCCACAGCGATGATCGATTCCAATGCTTTTAAAACATTCAAACCCCTGTTTTCTTAGATGGACACTTTTACATTCAAACCCAGGGGATCATAAAATGGGCTGCCCTTTTAAAACCCTCAAAGCTGAGTGTCTTAGGGCAACAATGCTCGTGAAAAACAAGCTGTGGTGGAAGGCTGTGAGCCCTGTATGGATGTGGCTCTAACAGCAGTAGGCAGAACCTTGAGGGAGCAGGGTCAGGGAGAGGCCAAACAAACAGCAGCCAGCTGATTACTATGTTTCACAGGTACACAGCTTTATGGGTGTGTGGGGTGAAGCGGGGGGTGGGGGTTGAAGCGGGGGGTGGGGGTTGAAAGTGTGTGTGTGTTTTCAGGGGTAAGGCTTTCCCCTGCTTTCTGGATGTGTGAGTATACTCAAACATGTCAATGTCTGAATGGAAACATGCCCATAACTCCCTGCCCTCACTCCACTAACTTCATTCACTCCAAACTGGGGAAAAGAGAAGGAACAATGGAAAGAGAGAGAGAGACTCCATTTCTGGTAAACATGCATTCACACAGGGGTTGTCACCTTAAAACAGCTGCACGCTTCCCAGCCGAAACAGTTCTGAAGAGTTTGTGCATATACTATGATGACATTTTGTGACATTTCTGTTCATTTTGGACTTCGGTGAGGGTTTTTTCGGCTAGGGCCAACTGAACTGAAACCATTATGGCCCTCATGGATGTTTGACGAGGGTGTACAAGGACAGACCCAGAAAGAACATGTGTGTTTGAAGCACAAACAGTGTTGAAGGGAACATTCCCGTGGGGAATCTGACAGCTATCTAGGGGCCTGATAGTCAGCTGCTGCTGCTGTTAGCTGGGACCTCTGCTGTGTAGACAGGCTCAATAAAGAGGCACAATCAGCTCAGTCATCATAGAGGCAGTGAGAGAGAGAGAGAGAGGGGGAGACCGGTACCCCTCTGCTGCCATTTGAAATGTTAATTCCCTAAGGAGAGGAAACAATCAATTCCTATGGAAGACAGAGTCAATGAGATTGTTATAGCCTAAATATTGAACGTGTGAGTCATTAACATATAACATCAAGCATTCTTTAGAGACAGACAGACAAACACAGAGACAGACACACACAGTTAGACATGAATGCATGTACATACACACCGAGTAGTCGACATGTAGAGTACACGCACGCACGCACGCACGCACGCACGCACGCACGCACGCACGCACGCACGCACGCACGCACGCACGCACGCACGCACGCACGCACACACACACACACACACACACACACACACACACACACACACACACACACACACACACACACACACACACACACACACACACACACACGTACTGAGGGAGCTTCATTATCCCATTCCACAGTGGCATGAGGTGCCAGACTCAGTGACTGACAGGACCAATTACAGCAGAGAGCCAGGGTTAGCAGGGCAGGGAGCATGTGACTACTCTCGATCATGAGAAACAGTGCCCTCTGCCATGCTCTGCCAATGCCATCCTTTCCCATAAAAACTGGGCACAGGGCACTTCTCAAACCATTGAACTACACTGTAGTTACTGCAGTATCAACTTACTATCAATTACACTATGATCACATCTCTGCATGGACTCGAGTCAAAGCCCAACTTGAGCTGGTAGGCATATTGTGCATTAAATAAATATCTCTGGCACTGTAAATCAGTCCTTCATATCAATGGAAGATTTGTGTTAAGGTTTGTGGTCCTGTGGTCTGTGTCAGGTAGCCTAGTGGTTAGATCATTGGACTAGTAACTGAAAGGTTGCAAGATCAAATCCCCAAGTTGACAAGGTAAAAATCTGTCGTTCTGCCCCTGAACAAGGCAGTTAACCCACTGTTCCTAGGCCATCATTGAAAATAAGAAGTTGTTCTTAACTGACTTGCCTAGTTAAATAAAGGTGAAATCAAATCCATTTAGATGAAACTGTCTCTGTATCACTGTGCTTAGAGCAGTTAGCCTGGTCTTAGGTCTGTTTGTGCTGCCTTGCCAACTCCTTTTTCTATACATTTTTGAATTGTTGACTCTTGTTTTGAGATCAGGTACATACACAGAAAATAGGCACAGTAGTTCATAATATAGCATCATTCAGAATGACAGAAACAAAGATGCAGGGAGAGATGCCATCAGCTTTGCACGCTTAACTCAGATACTCAGAGATCTGACTTGGTATCTCAACGTCAATGACATCATTTGCTTGTACAGTGCATTCGGGAAAGTATTCAGACCCTTTGACTTTTTCCACATTTTGTTACGTTACAGTCTCATTCTAAAATGGATTCAGTCGTTTTTTCCCCTCATCAATATACACACAATACCCCATAATGACAAAGCTAAAACAGGTTTTTAGAAATATACAATTCACATAAGTATTCATACCCTTTACTCAGTACTTTGTTGAAGCACATTTGGCAGCGATTACAGCCTACAGTCTTCTTGGGTATGTTGCTACAAGCTTAGCACACCTGTATTTGGGGTGTTTTTACATTTCTTCTCTGCAGAACTTTTCAAACTCTCTCAGGCTGGATGGGGAACGTTGCTGCACAGCTACTTTCAGGTCTCTCCAGAGATGTCTGATTGGGTTCAAGTCCGGGCTCTTGGTGGGGCAACTCAAGGACATTCAGAGACTTGTCCCAAAGGTACTCCTGCGTTGTCTTGGCTGTGTGCTTAGGGTTCTTGTCCTGTTGGAAGGTGAACCTTCGGCCCAGTCTGAGAGCAGGGTTTCTTTTCTCCGTTCATCTTTCTCTCGATCCTGACTAGTCTCCCAGTCCCTGTAACTGAAAAATATTCCCACAGAATGATGCTGCCAGCACCATGCTTCACCGTAGGGATGGTGCCAGGTTTCCTTCAGACGTGATGGTTGGCATTCAGGCCAAAGGGTTATATCTTGGTTTCATCAGACCAGGGATTCTTGTTTATCATGGTCTGAGAGTCCTTTAGGTGCCTTTATGCAAACTCAAAGCGGGCTGTCGTGTGCCTTTTACTGAGGAGTGTCTTTCATCTGTCTACTCTACCATAAAGGCCTGATTGGTGAAGTGCTGCAATGGTTGTCCTCCATAGAGGACCTCTGGAGCTCTGTCAGAGTGAACATTGGGTTCTTGGTCACCTCCCTGATTGCTCAGTTTGGGCGGGCGGCCAGCTCTAGAAAGAGTCTTAGTGGTTCCAAACTTCCTCCATTTAAGAATACTGGAGGTCACTGTGTTCATGTGAACCTTTAATACTGCAGATATGTTTTGGTACCCTTCCCCAGATCTGTGCCTTGACAAAAATCCTGTCTTTGAGCTCTACGGACAATTCGTTTGACCTCATGGCTTGGTTTTTGCTCTGACATGCAATGTCAATGGGAATACTTTCTGAATGCACTGTATATGCTAGTGTCAACATCATTTCTAAAAACATGCATTATGTAACTCCTATAGTTGTTGTCACACATGACCTAGAATCAGATCTACAATTGGGCTGAAAGACACAGTACCCTCTTTCATCGGAAGCCTTTCAAACAACCTATCACTCAACACTGGGGGGACTGAATGCTGTCGCATGTCCATGACACATAGTCCCGTCTCTCCTGTGCCATGACAGCAGTCCGCAGATACAAACAGACATAACCTATAAAGATTTAAAGTTAGGCACACACTTCTCAGTAGTCTTCCACCAAGTTCACATGGCCTTTCCCTTTAAATAGAGCGTGACATCAGAACTGCATTTCTGCAGGCCGCAGTCAAAAACGAATAGGTCCAAACAATGCCACATCTGGAGCGAGAAGCAGGAGTGAAGGAGACAGAGAAGAGAGAGAGGGGAAGAACAGGAATGTGGCGGAAAAGTGGAGATTAAAAAATGGGGGGAAGCAGCCAACTTTTCAGGACCCTGGCCAAGGCGTCTGGGGATGTGCCTGAACTCTAATTTACTGGTGGTTCCCCCTGCAGCCTTCCCACGAGCCCTCGCGTCACTAGAACATATACAACAGCCCTCGTGTCACTATAAACATTACAACATATGCAAACTGTATACCACTGGAGTACTACAGTTTGCTTAAGTACTAAAAAGCCCTTACGTCATTCAAGCCTTCAAGCCTCTTCTTCCTCACAGGATAACAATTTGAAGAACACCTTTGGGTTCCAGATAGAACCCTTTTGGGTTCCATGTAGATCCCTTTCTACAGCGGATTCTACATGGAACCCACGAGGGCTGTTGTTTATGTTCTAGTGACGTGAGGGCTCGTGGGAGGAATGCAAGGGGAACCTCTATGGGGATAGTTGATGAACTCACATCACTACAACACAACAGTCACTCTGCTACAGTACTACAGCCCTCACACCACTACAACACAACAGTCACTCTGCTACAGTACTACAGCCCTCACACCACTACAACACAACAGTCACTCTGCTACAGTACTACAGCCCTCACATCACTACAACACAACAGTCACTCTGCTACAGTACTACAGCCCTCACACCACTACAACACAACAGTCACTCTGCTACAGTACTACAGCCCTCACACCACTACAACACAACAGTCACTCTGCTACAGTACAACAGCCCTCACGCCACTACAACACAACAGTCACTCTGCTACAGTACAACAGCCCTCACACCACTACAACACAACAGTCACTCTGCTACAGTACAACAGCCCTCACGCCACTACAACACAACAGTCACTCTGCTACAGTACTACAGCCCTCACATCACTACAACACAACAGTCACTCTGCTACAGTACTACAGCCCTCACATCACTACAACACAACAGTAACTCTGCTACAGTACTACAGCCCTCACATCACTACAACACAACAGTCACTCTGCTACAGTACTACAGCCCTCACATCACTACAACACAACAGTCACTCTGCTACAGTACAACAGCCCTCACACCACTACAACACAACAGTAACTCTGCTACAGTACTACAGCCCTCACATCACTACAACACAACAGTCACTCTGCTACAGAACGACAGCTCTCACACCACTACAACACAACAGTACAACTACAACTGTCATCTGCCACTACAACACAACAGTCCCTGCTACAGTACTACAGCCCTCACATCACTACAACACAACAGTCACTCTGCTACAGTACTACGCCCTCACGCCACTACAACACAACAGTCACTCTGCTACAGTACTACAGCCCTCACATCACTACAACACAACAGTAACTCTGCTACAGTACTACAGCCCTCACATCACTACAATACAACAGTCACTCTGCTACAGTACTACAGCCCTCACATCACTACAACACAACAGTCACTCTGCTACAGAACGACAGCCCTCACGCCAATACAACACAACAGTCACTCTGCTACAGAACGACAGCCATCATGCCACTACAACACAACAGTCACTCTGCTACAGTACTACAGCCCTCACATCACTACAACACAACTGTCACTCTGCTACAGTAGAACAGCCCTCACGCCACTACAACACAACAGTCACTCTGCTACAGTACAACAGCCCTCACACCGCTACAACACAACTGTCACTCTGCTACAGTACAACAGCCCTCACGCCACTACAACACAACAGTCACTCTGCTACAGTACAACAGCCCTCACACCACTACAACACAACTGTCACTCTGCTACAGTACAACAGCCCTCACGCCACTACAACACAACAGTCACTCTGCTACAGAACGACAGCCCTCACACCACTACAACACAACAGTAACTCTGCTACAGTACTACAGCCCTCACATCACTACAACACAACAGTCACTCTGCTACAGAACGACAGCTCTCACACCACTACAACACAACTGTCACCCTGCTACAGTACTACAGCCCTCACATCACTACAACACAACAGTCACTCTGCTACAGTACTACGCCCTCACGCCACTACAACACAACAGTCACTCTGCTACAGTACTACAGCCCTCACATCACTACAACACAACAGTAACTCTGCTACAGTACTACAGCCCTCCCAATCACTACAACACAACAGTCACTCTGCTACAGTACTACAGCCCTCACATCACTACAACACAACAGTCACTCTGCTACAGAACGACAGCCCTCACAACACAACAGTCACTCTGCTACAGAACGACAGCCATCATGCCACTACAACACAACAGTCACTCTGCTACAGTACTACAGCCCTCACATCACTACAACACAACTGTCACTCTGCTACAGTAGAACAGCCCTCACGCCACTACAACACAACAGTCACTCTGCTACAGTACAACAGCCCTCACACCGCTACAACACAACTGTCACTCTGCTACAGTACAACAGCCCTCACGCCACTACAACACAACAGTCACTCTGCTACAGTACAACAGCCCTCACACCACTACAACACAACTGTCACTCTGCTACAGTACAACAGCCCTCACGCCACTACAACACAACAGTCACTCTGCTACAGAACGACAGCCCTCACGCCACTACAACACAACAGTCACTCTGCTACAGAACGACAGCCCTCACGCCACTACAACACAACAGTCACTCTGCTACAGAACGACAGCCCTCACACCACTACAACACAACAGTCACTCCGCTGGAGTACTATAGTCTACTCTCAGTCTAAGTACAGTCTACATGTCTTCTTTTAACCCCCAGTTCAAAACCACAGATAAACAAAACAGGCAACCGTAGTCAACAACAGTCCTCTCTTCAACAGATGCACACATCCCATTCAGCTCACCAGCACAGCCACATAGTGGTATGCCATACGTATAGATCACACAGTCCCGCATAGACTGGGAGCTTTATGAGGGATCCCAGAGCTTCGTGTCTGAAACCCTCCAAATGCCACCCCCCTGCGCTCTCTTTCTCTCTGTCTGTCTCTCCCTTTCTCTATCGCTCTTTTACTCTCTCGCCCTGTGTTTTTCTTTCTGTTTCTCTCAGTCTATCTTTCTCTCTCCCCTCTTTCTATGTCTCTCGCTCCAAGGGTGCATGTTGTAGATAGTGGATGAGGTTCTCAGAAGGCCTCTATTTGGCAGTCTGAACTCCTGTTGTCCCTGTCAGAAGTAATCAGGGCTATGCTGGGGCTCTGCACTATGAGAGCCATGCAAATATTCAGGCCAATTATCTGCCTGCTGGACAAAGCATCTAATAAAAAAGTTATGAGTATTTTAAGGAATTGCATCTGTCAGTAGATACGGAAAGAGAGAGTGAGAGAGAGAGAGAGAGAGAGAGAGAGAGAGAGAGAGAGAGAGAGAGAGAGATTGAGAGAGAGAGAGTGTGAGAGAGAGAGAGATTGAGAGAAAGAGAGATTGAGAGAGAAAGTAGGGTGTAAATCTACCAAAAACTATTTGGCAACAACAAATTCAATCCCTTCTAGACAATTTCCTGGATAAAATGTTTCACTGTAATGGTGAATGTGTAAACTTTAGAAAACCTAAATAGTATATTTGACCTCTGAGCTTCCCTATCAAATCTAAAAATGTCAAGCAGACAATCTAAGAAAATTGACAACAATGACAAATGGTTTGATGAAGAAGGCAAAAACCTAAGAAAGACATTCAGAATGGTATCCAACAGAAAACGTAGAGGCCCAGAAAACCTGAGCCAATGCCTTTTTATTTATTTTACCTTTGTTTAACTAGGCAAGCCAGTTAAAAACAAATTACTATTTACAATGACGGCCTACCAAAATTCAAAAGGCCTCCTGCGGGGACGGGGGCTGAGATTCAAGACAAAAATAAATTAAATCAAAATATATGAAAAAACACACATCACGACAAGAGAGACAACACAACACTATATAAAGTGAGACCTAAGACAACAACATAGCATGGCAGCAACACATGACAACACAGCATGTTAGCAACACAATATGACCAATACATGGTAGCAACACAACATGGCAGCAGCACAACATGGTTGCAGCACAAAACAAAGGGTAAGAAGGTTGAGGCCTCAATACATCACACAAAGCAGCCACAACTGTCTGTAAGAGTGTCCATGATTGAGTCTTTGAATGAAGAGATTGAGATAAAACTGTCCAGTTTGAGTGTTCGTTCCAGTAGCTAGCTGAAGCGAACTGATATGACGAGCGACCCAGGGATGTTTGTGCTTTGGGAACTATACAGAGATGTCCAGTTTACAGAGGAGTATAGAGTGCAGTGATGTGTCCTATAAGGGAGCATTAGTGGCAAATCTGATGGCCGAATGGTAAAGAACATCTAGCCACTCGAGAGCACCCTTACCTGCCGATCTATAAATGATGTCTTTGTAACCTAGCATGGGTAGGAATCAGGGTTAGTTTGGCAGCTGGGGTGAAGGAGGAGGGATTACCTTAGATGAAACAAAGTTTAGATTTAATTTTAGCCTGCAGCTTTAATATGTGCATGGGGGAAGGATAATGTACTGTCCAGCCATACTCCCAAGTAGTTGTATGAGGTGACTACCTCGAGCTCTAAACACTCAGCGGTAGTAATCACACCTGTGGGGAGAGGGTCATTCATCTTACCAAACCACATGACCTTTGTTTTGGAGGTGTTCAGAACAAGGTTAAGGGCAGAGAAAGCTTGTTGGATACTAAGAAAGCTTTGTTACAGAGCGTTTAACACAAAGTCCGGGGAGTGAACAGCTGAGTATAAGACTGTATCACCTGCATATATATTGATGAAAGAGCTTTGTACTGCCTGAGCTATGTTGTTGATGTAAATTGAGAAGAGCGTGGGGCCTAGAATCGAGCCTTTGCGTACATCCTTGGTGACAGGCAGTGGCTGAGACAGCAGATGTTCTGACTATACACACTACACTCTCTGAGAGAGGTAGTTAGCAAACCAGGCCAAAGACCCCTCAGAGACACCAATACTGCTTAGCCGGCCCATGGAATGGTCTACCATATCAAAAGCTTTGGCCAAGTCAATAAAAATAGCAGCACAACATTGCTTAGAATCAAGGGCAATGGTGACATCATTGAGGACCTTTAAGGTTGCAGTGACACTTCCTGAGTAGCGCAGTGGTCTAAGGCTCTGCATGTCAGTGCAAGAGGGGTCACTACAGTCCCTGGTTCAAATCCAGGCTGTATCACATCCAGCCTATACGAGTTAGGATCAGCTTGATCTCCCATTTAAATAAAGGATGAACCGTGGCTGCCTTCCAAGCAATAAGAACCTCCCCAGAGACAGTTTAAAAAGGTCAGAAATATGCTTGGCGATTATAGGGACAGCAACCTTAAAGAAGAAAGGGTCTTTTTTGGGGTCAAGTTCAAGGAGTTCCTTTGGCACCTCGGACTCAGTGACCACCTGCAGGGAGAAACTTTGAAGTGGGGCTGGGGAAAAAGAGGGATGAGCATTGGGGCTAGTCACATTAGAACGGGTGGGAGATGAGGAAATGTTAGATGGAGGCAAGGAGGCATGCCTGAGTCAAATAGGAATCTTGACTTAATGAAGAAGTGATTAAAAAGTTCAACCATGTGTTTCTTGTCAGTAACAACCACATCATCAACTTTAAGGGACATTGGCAACTGTGAGGAGGAGGGTTTATTCTCCAGGTCTTTAACCTTTTTCCAGAACTTCTTGGGGTTAGACTCACAGAGAGAGAACTGCTCCTTAAAGTAACTAACTTTGAGTGCACTTATTTCTCATTTGCCTGAACGAGAGCCAGTCAGCATGAGTATGTGTGTGCCGAGCCTTTCACCAAATGCAATTCTCGAGGTGGAGTAACTCTGCAAGATCACGGTTGAACTGGGGGCTGAACCTGTTTTTAATTCTCATTTTCTTTATGTAGGTGTGTTTGTTAAACATATCACTGAAGGTCCAAGCGTCTTCGACAGAGGGGGATCAAGCTGATGCTATACCAATTTACGGAGGCCAGTTCATGAAGGAAGTTTTTAGCAAGCGTCTATGACAAATCAGGACAGGTCGTTTCACTGAGCAGCCATTACAAACACAGGATGTAAAACAGTGGTCACTAAAGTCATTACAGAAAACACCACACTTATACCTATCAGGATTATTTGTGAAGATAACATCGAGGCGAGCAGCCTTTTCTGGGTGTTTGGAGTCATACCTTGTGGGATTGGTAATAATCTGAGAAAGATTTAGGGAGTCCCATTGCTTTAGCACTTGGCCAGGTGGTTTAAGCATGTCCCAGTTTAGGTCACCTAGCTGGAAAAATTCAGACTTAGTGTAAGGGGCCAGGAGAGAGCTTAGGGCAGGTAGGGTACAGGTCTGTGCTGATGGAGGACAATAACACCCAGCAACAGTCATCAAAAAGCTATTTGAAAGTGTAATGCTTAAAACCAGCAAATCAAATTGTTTGGAGACAGACTTGGTGGAGACAACCAAGCACTGAAGGAAATCCTTGGTAAAGATTGCCACTCCCCCATCTTTGGAAGATCTGTCTTGCCGAAAAAGGTTATAACCAGAAAGGTTAATATCAGTTTTCAAAACACTCTTTCTTAACCACGTCTCAACACATCTGGATTGGAGCTGTGAACCCAGACTTTCAAATGACCCATTTTAGGTAATAAGCTTATAGTGATAACATGCAGAAAAAACAGGCTTTAACGAGACCAAAAATCAGTGAAAGAAATATCAGAGCACAAGTCAGATTTGGGGCTAGCAACAGTAGATGGGCCAGGGTGTACATGCATATTTCCAGATATCATCAACAGTAATACAATCAAGGCACGGCAGAGGACAGGGAGAGCTCTACAGTGTTGATGTATGACAATTGAATGTGCATTAGATGGCAACAACACCATATTATATAACAATTTCATCAGGTAACATGACTACAAAGCCGGCGAGAGGTGGTTAGAAAAGGATGGGAGGCCAAAAATCTGTGTAACCAATAGAGAGTCAGAATCCTGAATGTGGGAACAGACATAGTCTGTCCCACGGTTGGGTAAACAAGAAGGTTTATTGTCAACAAAGCATGCAGGAGTCATGAGTCATGAGGAGTTCATTATGGTGAATCACAAAAATAATACAGAAAAAGGAAAAAGAAGGAATAGCACGTCAGAAATCAGCTCAATGTAATTGAAGAATCCATATAATCCATCCAAAATGGGGTTGTATGGATAAACCACTTCTCCAATCTTTTTGGCTCTATAACAAAGAGTAAACAGCAAAAACATATACATGATCAAATACAAATCTTAGAATCAACTATTAAAGACTGCCAGAACCCACAGGATTCTCCAATTAAATTGAATGAACTATGGGACAAATCACAAACCCTCCAACCCAAAAAGGCCTGTGGGGTTAATGGTATCCTAAATTAAACGATAAAATATACAGACCACAAATTACAATTAGCTATATTTAAACTCTTTAACATCATCCTCTGCTATGGCATATTCTCTATATTTGGAACCAAGGACTGATCACCCCAATCTACAAAAGTGGAGACAAATTTGACCCCAATAACTGCTGTGGGATATGCGTCAACAGCAACCTTGAGAAAATTCTCTGCATTATCATTAACAGCAGACTCGAAAACAATGTACTGAGCAAATGTCAAATTGTCTTTTTACCAAATTACCGTACCACAGACCACGTATTCACCCTGCACACCCTAATTGGCAAACAAACAACCCAAAACAAAGGCAACGTCTTCTCATGCTTTGTTAATTTCAAAAAAGCTTATTACTCAATTTGGCATGAGGGCCGGTAATACAAATTGATGGAAAGTGGTTTTTGGGGAAAAACATATGACATTATAAAATCCATGTACTGAAACAAAACGTGTGAGGTTAAAATTGGCAAAAAAACACACATTTTTTTCCACGGGCCGGGGGGGTGAGACAGGGATGCAGCTTAAGTTCCACCCTCTTCAATATATATATCAACAAATTGGTGAGGGCATTGGAACAGTCTTCCGCACCCGGCCTCACCCTACTAGAATCTATAATCAAATGTCTACTGTTTGCTGATTATCTGGTGCATTTGTCCCCAACCAAGGAGGGTCTACAGCAGCACTTAGACCTTCTGCACAGATTCTGTTAGACCTGGGCCCTGACA